>NC_036645.1:3731123-3834691 GCF_002806865.2 Cucurbita pepo subsp. pepo | reverse complement strand
AACCCCACAGTAATACCTGCAAGCATCAAGCAACCAGGTAATCTTCGAATGATTTCGGCCATACAGCTAAGAAGGGGACTCGCATGAGAGGAACCTACATTCATGGCCATACCACTGATGGAAGAAGCAACCACCGAAGAGACTGTCCCAGAGGAAATCAAGGAAGTACTAAACAGCTATACCGACATAATGCCAGAGAGTCTACCCCAAACACTACCACCTCGTCGAGGCATTGACCATGAAATCGAACTCCTCCCCGGGGTTAAACCGCCAGCAAAGAACGCATACCAGATGGCTCCGCCCGAGCTAGCCGAACTGAGGAAACAACTGGATGAGTAGCTGAGGGCGGGATTCATTCGCCCGGCAAAGGCACCTTATGGAGCCCCCGTACTGTTCCAGAAGAAGAAGGATGGGACGTTGCGTCTGTGCATAGACTATAAAGCCTTAAACAAGGTGACGGTACGCAACAAATATCCTTTGCCGATAATATCCGACTTGTTCGACCAACTTCACGGGGCCAAGTACTTCACGAAGCTGGACTTACGATCAGGGTATTATCAAGTACGTATTGCCAAAGGGGGATGAACCCAAGATGACGTGCGTAACAAGATATGGGGCCTTTGAATTCCTAGTAATGCCCTTTGGCTTGACAAACGCCCCAGCTACTTTCTGCACGTTGATGAACCAGGTTTTCTACGAATACCTGGATCAGTTCGTCATAGTATACCTCGACGACATTGTTGTTTACAGCACAACCCTCGAGGAACACAAAGTGCACTTGAAGTTAGTGTTTGACAAGCTCCGGCAGAACCAGCTGTATGTGAAGAAGGAGAAATGTGCATTCGCACAAACATGCATCCACTTCCTTGGACATGTCGTCAGATGTGGACAAATCAGTATGGATAGCGACAAGATAAAAGCTATCCAAGAATGGAAGGTTCCTACTTCCGTATCTGAGTTGAGGTCCTTCTTAGGACTAGCCAACTACTATAGGCGGTTCGTCGAAGGGTTTTCACGACGAGCCGCCCCATTGACAGAGCTGTTGAAGAAAGACCACCCTTGGTCGTGGTCGAATGATTGTCAAATGGCCTTTGAAAATCTGAAAACAACCATGACGAGGGGTCCTGTCCTCGGGTTGGTTGACGTCACAAAGCCATTTGAAGTGGAAACCGATGCTTCCGACTTTGCTCTCGGTGGGGTCCTTATTCAAGAAGGCCACCCCATCGCTTACGAAAGTCGAAAGCTCAACGATGCCGAACGAAGATACACTGTCTCCGAGAAAGAAATGCTGGCTGTAGTCCATTGCCTTCGAGTCTGGAGACAGTACCTCTTAGGATCGCAGTTCGTAGTGAAGACGGATAACAGCGCCACTTGCCACTTCTTTGATCAACCAAAATTAACAGCAAAACAAGCCCGGTGGCAGGAGTCGTTGGCTGAATTCGACTTCAAGTTCGAACACAAAGCGGGAAAGAGTAATCAAGCAGCCGACGCGCTGAGTCGGAAGGGCGAACATGCGGCCCTGTGCATGTTAGCCCATATTCATTCAAGTAAGATCGATGGATCGATGCGCGACATCATCAAGGAACATTTACACAAAGACCCATCGGCCAAAGCCGTTGTCGAACTAGCTAAGGCTGGAAAGACACGGCAGTTTTGGGTTGAGGGGGACCTCCTGATAACCAAAGGAAACAGATTGTACGTCCCAAGAACGGGAGAACTGAGGAAGAAGCTCATTCAAGAATGTCACGACACCTTATGGGCCGGACACCCGGGATGGCAAAGAACATACGCCCTAATAAAGAAGGGGTACTTCTGGCCAAACATGCGAGACGACATCATGCAATACACCAAGACGTGCCTCATCTGCCAACAGGATAAGGTCGAGAAAGCCAAAGTCTCTGGACTCTTGGAACCTCTACCTGTGCCAACACGACCCTGGGAAAGTGTATCTCTGGACTTCATAACACACCTCCCAAAAGTCGGGGAATATGACGCCATCTTGGTTATTGTGGACCGGTTCTCAAAATATGCGACGTTCATCCCCACTCCCAAATTATGTTCGGCGGAACTCACAGCCCAACTGTTTTTCAAACACGTTGTAAAGTTATGGGGCATTCCGTCGAGCATCATCAGTGACAGGGATGGCAGATTTATTGGGACATTCTGGACTGAGTTATTCGCTTTCTTGGGAACAACCTTGAACATCTCCTCGAGTTATCACCCTCAAACCGATGGACAGACAGAACGGTTCAACTGCTTGCTCGAAGAGTACTTACGTCACTTCGTCGACGCTCGCCAAAAGAACTGGATACAATTGTTAGATGTCGCCCAATTTTGCTTCAATTGTCAAACAAGCTCGTCTACAGGGAAGAGTCCCTTTGAAATTGTAAGTGGACGACAACCGGCCTTACCCCATATTATTGATCATCCTTATGCAGGAAAAAACCCTCAAGCTCACAACTTTACAAGAGAATGGAAGCAGACGACAGATATAGCCCGAGCATATTTAGAGAAGGCTTCCAAGCATATGAAGAAATGGGCGGACAAGAAGCGTCGCCCCCTTCATTTCCGTGCAGGAGATCAAGTCCTTATCAAGCTGAGACCAGAACAGATCAGATTTCGTAGCCGAAAGGACCAGAGATTAGTTCGTAAATACGAAGGCCCGGTTGAAGTCCTTAAAAAGATTGGGGCTACCTCCTACCGAGTTGCACTCCCCGCATGGATGAAAATTCACCCCGTCATTCATGTGAGCAACTTGAAGCCCTATCACCCTGATCCAGACGACGACCATCGAAATACAACCACAAGACCGAGCATCGATCTGAAACAAAAAGAAACAAAGGAAGTGGAAGAGATCCTAGCCGACAGGGTTAGGAAGATAGGAAGACCTGTACGGACGATTCGTGAATTCCTTGTCAAATGGAAGAATCTCCCTACCGAGGAAACTAGTTGGGAACGCGCCGAAGATCTGAACTCCGCCCGCCACCCACATCGCAAGGTTTGAAAGTAGTCGGTTGACAGGGACGTCAACCAATTAGGTGGGGGAGGATGTCACGGTCATGCTCGTCCAGGGCATGTTGCCCATGGCCGCATGCCCATGACAAGCCAAACCCTTGTCATGTCTTTTCATTCCAGTGTTTTTCCTTTTGTAATTCTAGGGCGTATGACGCCTCAAAAATATCATGTCTAGGCCTGCCAGACTTAAAATGGCTCAGAATGTACTATAGGTGATATGACTAGTTGTCAACTTCTCCCTACCCAAGGTTATATATGCTAGGCAGTTGTTATCTTTCTCTTGCTTGCTTATATAAAGTCTCTTTCTAAAATCTCTCTTTCTAAAATCTCTCTCTCATCGTTTTCTAAAATCTTCTTTTAAAACCGAGGCTAGAGGCTAAATCATACGTCGTTTGGCCGTAGGCGACGCAAGAACAAATTGGCTTAAGCTCACTTGTCGCTGGAAAGTGAGTGCCGCACAATCGCTAGTCCGCTGCCTTCGAAAGCGCGATTGTGTCACTGAGCGTCATCAGTGGCACACTGTCAGATCTCTAACTCTAATACCATTTGTAACCATCAAACCCCACACCTAACACCTAGTGAATATTCTCTGATTATATGGATTGAGATGTGCAACAAATTTATTGCAATTTTATACCTTTCAACAAACAAGATACACTAAATTCTATTGTTATCGCATTATTGATTTATTGAAATTGTACAAAGAGAGGGAGTTGTGATTGAAGAGAACAAATTCAATCCCCCCAGAGGCAATTCAAGATCCAAAAGCTTTTTATTATTGCAGATCTTCATGTTCTTCCAATTCATACCCATTTTGGGAGCTCATCATCATCATCTTCTTCCACTTCATACCCATTTCACACACTGCTTTGAATGAATACCCATCTTCCCCCACACCTCTTTCCGCTGCATTTTTCAGATTCTTCATTTTCTCTCGAATCCTTTTCCCCTCTTCGCCTTCCATTAACGACTTTACCACTTCTGCAATCTCTTCCTTCTCCACAATCCCGCTTCCCTCCTTCTTCTTCGGCCTCAAAGCAACTTTAATGTCCTCTGTCAGCATATGGGCGTTCATCCTCTGTTCTGCGTACAGAGGCCAAGCAATCAGAGGAACCCCATTCACCACGCCTTCCAGCGTCGAGTTCCACCCGCAGTGGCTCAAGAACCCCCCGGTGGACTCATGCCTCAGCACCTCAACCTGTGGCGCCCACGATGTCACCACCATTCCCCTGTTTTTCGTCCTCTCCATAAACCCCTCCGGCAAGAATCTCGACGCTTCCTTCTCCTTCTGGTCGCTAAAAAACGTTGCATTAGCCGCCTCGTCGTTTGGCTTTCTTACGACCCATAGAAATCTCTGCTCACTCATTTCCAATCCCAACGCCAATTCGTTGATTTGAGCACTCGACAGAGTCCCACCGCTCCCAAATGACACAAACAGAACCGACCCATTTGGTTGTTCATCAAGCCATTTCAAACACTCCGCTCTGTTTTCGTTTTCACTGCAATCGTTTCTCACCAGCGGACCCACTGGATAAACAGGGGGCTTCCCTGCTTCCTCCTCTTGCAGATATTTCATAGCTTCCGGCTCCAATTCAGGGAAGCTGTTAAGAAAAACAGCATCGGCCAATCTATACCTCTTACAGTTATGGAGTAATAGCTTGTACGCATCATCCTCCCTATCTTGAGCCGGTTCCAAGAGATCTTTCCCATGAATCGGAATACACCCAGGAATCGGAATCAGCTCGGGATGGTCCCTGAACTCGCCGGCGACGATTTGGTCGAGACTGGGCAATTGAAAGGCGAAGGAAAGGGACATGGCGGAGGGAGGGAAGAAAAGGTAGCGAGGGACGTTGAATTCGATGGCGACATCGAAGGCGTCAGTACTGAAATGGTCGACGATGAGGGCAGCAAGATGGGTTTTTCCGATGAGGGATTGGAAGAGGTGGCGAAGGAAAGGAAGAGAGCGAGTCACAGAGAGAGCGATGATGGTTTCAATTTTGGTGGGCTTGGGGAGATCGTGGAAGGAGACGAGCGGGAGGAAGAGAGGTTGGATGGTGGAAGGGAGATTGGTGAAGAGAGCTTTTTGGGGCTTGGTCGGAGGGGCGTCGGAGGGAATGGCGACGGTGACGGATAAGGCTTGGAGGGAGACAAGGCGTTTGGCGAACTGGAGGAGGGGAATTAGATGGCCAATTCCTGGACTTGGCACCATAACAATATGGGATTGGGAAGGTTTGTGCAGAGCTTCCATGGCGGCGGAAATGGAGAAATGCAGAGTGAAGCATGCAGCTCTTGATTTATTGAAAAAAAAAAAAAAACAGAGGGGATGGCCCACTTGTAGGGATCACAAATATGTGCATCAACTATATAATTTGGTTAATTATATGATAAGGGCCTTAAACATTTTAATTGAGTACTTTTATCGGTGCATAAACATGCATTAATGTTGTGAATCTGTCATGTATCTCAACTGTTCATATTCAATATGCTTCTAGATTTATATAACCTTTTCAGCCGCCGCACTCTTTTTTGTTTTCTTCACTCCATAAAGTGGTCAAGCTTTGGAGCCCATTAACAGAACTCTCTAACGTCGAATTCCTCTCACAATGCCCAGTAGACATAAACCCGACTGTGGAGCCATGGGTGAGAATAGTTGTCACGACCCAATATCTTACTATGAGGCCGTGACTCAAAACGATAATGTGAGAGCAAGAAAATATTTGAAAATACATCAAAACGAAATCATTTATTTCAAAAGGAAATTTCAATACAATAATTCAAATACTGGACTCGCATCTCCGGACATGATTTTCTCTGTGGCAATTCACATCTCTCAAACACGCCCTCTCTTGACCCGACACCTCAAGCACTTGAAAAAGAAAAACGTAGCAAGGATGAGTATACAAGTTATACTCAATAAGCCCACCTACTAGTAGGCTCTCATCGCATTCTAGGTTTAATAGATAAATGCGAACTTCTCATTGACTCTCGAACGTCTTGTTCTAGTCTTAACCTTTTGGGGCTGCTCTGGTTATTCATCATTTCATTTAAACCCTAAGAATTCCTTATGTTGAGGTGTGAATGACTAGTGACCTACTAGGAGCTACCTCGTGCATGGCTCTATAGAATAGTCCCCCTCATTGGGAAAAGGGGGCTTAGCTATCCAGCTAAATGGTCTGTACAAAGTGGGTCTCAGGATTTTCATATGGGTGTACATGGTCGGAGTTGGGTTGAGTTGAGGGATTTTTTTTTTTTGCCCAACCAAAGTTCTAGTGGGTTGGATTGGTAACCAACCTAACCCGAAAATTTTCACAACCCAACCCTCTATTTTCTGGTTGAGTTGTCTTGTACTTTTTTTAATTTATCGACCATTTATAATTATTCCATACAATCTTAAATAAAGATATTAAAAATTACACAAATCAATTCATAATTATTCACAAAATAATAATAATAATAATAAATTCAATAGAAAACAACCATCAAAACTTCTAACATATTAACATAGTTCAACATGGTTATAAAACTAAATACCGACACTCCTTTAGAATTGATTAAATAAAAAAAATATAAGACAGATCATGATATAAAAGAAATTATTAGTCTAAAATTACTATATATATATATATATATATAACAAAATAAAATATATTATAAAAATATTTTAATTAAAATAGACTTATTTATAGGTCCAAAACTATTAGAAAAAATAAAAAATATATATACATATAAATATAAATGGTAATATAATAATCTTGCAACAAATATAATAAATACATTAGAATTTAAAACTTTCGGGTATGATCTTAAAATATTCTGGGCAACTTTTTAATAAAATTGGATATTTAAATTTATTTAAATTCCACCCATTTTGTTAAAAGAATTCTAAAAAAACTTAAAAGTCATTTTTTGAACCAACACAAAATAAAAATAATATGCTTTTATTTTAAAATAATCTAAAAGTATAAATCATATTCTATAATAAACCATATTCTTTAACATTAAAACAAAACTCATGAACGATTGTTTATTTATATTATAAACAATTTAAGGATGTATTAGGTTCAAGGGTTTTGTCCCATGAACTCGAAACCGAACCGAGTCAATTTCGATTTAGAAAAGTTATTCCAACCCAACTCCTATAATTCGAGTTGAGTTGGTCTACGTTGTCGGGTTGTTGGGATGTTGGGTTGAATGTCCACCCCTAATTTTCCATGCTAAAACTGTTACGAGCAGTCAGGTCTTGATCAGGAACCCCCTAGTCCCCCACGAAGCTATGACATCATTCACACAACTTGCAGTCTAAGGGTACCTCTTAAGGCCGTTAGTAAGCGGTGGTGGTCTATTAGGCTTGTAGGTAAGTGTTAGGTCTAGATTTAGTGATTGGTTATCTTAATCGCAAATCCGTAGTCTGAATCATAAACATTATCTTGTTGTGCACACATCAAACATCTAGATACATCATACAAAATTCATGCAAAACAGACATATATGCTCAACGGGACAATAATATCCATCAACACCCAGAGCGCAGAGTTCACAATTTCCCATCCTCCTTTCATCATAAATTCAACACATACATAATAAGCGGAAGCCTAAAACCTAAAGCATAAAGCATAAAGCATAATTGACTTCTCATTAGGCATTCATTCTTTTAATCTTATTACCTAAGCTCATTTTATGGAAAGTCTAACCACCTAAGGTAACTAAACTAGCATACTCGAGTAATTTCTACAAGTATTTCTTCTTAAGGTTCCATGTAATGACTTACTTGATTGACGTGTGCCCTTTTGTTTAGGGTTACTCTAGGATGTCCAAAAAAAACTTATTTTCCTCCTTAGGTCCTAATTCACATATAATAAGGTTAGAATTGGAATCAAGATGAAAATCAGGCAAACACAAATCAAACGGGTGAAAATTGGACTGATACGCACTGGGAAGTGTTCTTGTCGCAAGCGTCACACGTGGGTCCTTTCTGCAGTCGTGGGTCAGGAGTCCAGTTCGGGTAGCGGTTCGGGTCAGGTGGTTTAGTTTGCTCAGGTGGACCATGGGTTGGTTGGGCCGACACTACCAATCCCCTTCCCTTGTTTCTCTCCACAAACCCGTCGGGCAATAACGTCAATGGATCATTTTGGCTATCGCTGCCGAAAAAATGATGCATTGGTTTTCTTGTGTTAGGATCGCACAACAATGCACACCTCGATCTAGATGAACACAAAGAATGGGATAGAGAAAAGTGCAAGGAGAACTCTCGCTAAAAGGATTTGTTCTTATTGGTGACTTCACGTATGTACAGTAAGAGAGAATTACAGAGAACAGAAAGTACATCTCAAAGCTCTATCGGACGGGATATATATATAGTTTAATTTACTATATATAGCTTTACCAGATTTAACCATCTACTATATATAGCTCTTTACTATATATAGTTTTACCCGATTTAACCATCTACTATATATAGCTATTTACCATATATAGGTTTACCGGATATAGCTTTACCAAATATAGCTTTACCGGATATAACCGTTGACCAAGCTATAAATAAACATCATGCTCCATAACCTAACAATTCTCCCACTTGGAAACTGATCTAGTCAACCAAGAATTTCATTCTCAAACGACCGTGAGCATCTTCATGGTCTTCATGGCACCATATCAATTGAGGCTTTGCACAACCTCAATATTCCAACATCAACACATTTTGTCAACATGTTTGCTGGATTCTTCGCACCCTCTATCTTCTCCAAACGCATCACCATCTTTCACTAACCTGCAAGTGAAATGATATCGTCTTTTGTGTTTTCTCTTCAAATGATAGACCGGGTTCCTTCGCCAACTGTATGACACTCTGACTATCTCTGTAAATAATATCTTCATGCTACTTCTTGCCTATTCTTCCAGATAGTCAGTCATCTATATCGTCTTCTTTCCAGCTTCAACTATTGCCACGTACTCAGCCTCAGTACAACGCATTTTTGAAGCCTAAACGTCTCATCATCAATGGCTTGCTCCCACTTGGTTGTATCCTCCAACTGTAGGGCCTCATCAAAGGGTTGTGGTTCTCTTTCATCAGCAACAAATAGTGTAATGAAGGTACATGCATATCTGGTACTCTGATAGTACAGGATGATCTTCTCAATACCAGTTCAGGTGTCACTTGCTCCACTGCTGATTCCTCCGAAACAACCTCAGGAGTTTGTTGAGTATCTGCTACAAGATCACTTGGTGATTTTCTCCGCAACTCAACCTCAACTCCCACTTGCTTTGTTGTCTTGGAACCTTGCTTCACATCTGGTTCCTCAGCAGTAGTCTCAAGAGTTTCTTGAGTATCTGCTACAACATCACTAGGTGAGTTTCCCTGCAACTCAAGCTCAACTCCCACTTGTTTCGTGGTCTTGGAACCTTGCTCCACATCTAGTTCCTCAGCAGTAGTCTCAGGAGTTTCATGAGTATCTGCTACAACATCACTAAGTGAGTTTTCCTGCAACTCAAGCTCAACTCCCACTTGCTTCGTCGAACCTTGCTCCACATATGGTTCCATTTCTAACCGCACTTTCTTCAATTCTCTGGCGGTCCTTGTGAAGCTAACTTGTTTCTGCTTGCTCATAACGTAGTTCTCACAANTGTTCTTATTGGTGACTTCACGTATGTACAGTAAGAGAGAATTACAGAGAACAGAAAGTACATCTCAAAGCTCTATCGGACGGGATATATATATAGTTTAATTTACTATATATAGCTTTACCAGATTTAACCATCTACTATATATAGCTCTTTACTATATATAGTTTTACCCGATTTAACCATCTACTATATATAGCTATTTACCATATATAGGTTTACCGGATATAGCTTTACCAAATATAGCTTTACCGGATATAACCGTTGACCAAGCTATAAATAAACATCATGCTCCATAACCTAACAATTCTCCCACTTGGAAACTGATCTAGTCAACCAAGAATTTCATTCTCAAACGACCGTGAGCATCTTCATGGTCTTCATGGCACCATATCAATTGAGGCTTTGCACAACCTCAATATTCCAACATCAACACATTTTGTCAACATGTTTGCTGGATTCTTCGCACCCTCTATCTTCTCCAAACGCATCACCATCTTTCACTAACCTGCAAGTGAAATGATATCGTCTTTTGTGTTTTCTCTTCAAATGATAGACCGGGTTCCTTCGCCAACTGTATGACACTCTGACTATCTCTGTAAATAATATCTTCATGCTACTTCTTGCCTATTCTTCCAGATAGTCAGTCATCTATATCGTCTTCTTTCCAGCTTCAACTATTGCCACGTACTCAGCCTCAGTACAACGCATTTTTGAAGCCTAAACGTCTCATCATCAATGGCTTGCTCCCACTTGGTTGTATCCTCCAACTGTAGGGCCTCATCAAAGGGTTGTGGTTCTCTTTCATCAGCAACAAATAGTGTAATGAAGGTACATGCATATCTGGTACTCTGATAGTACAGGATGATCTTCTCAATACCAGTTCAGGTGTCACTTGCTCCACTGCTGATTCCTCCGAAACAACCTCAGGAGTTTGTTGAGTATCTGCTACAAGATCACTTGGTGATTTTCTCCGCAACTCAACCTCAACTCCCACTTGCTTTGTTGTCTTGGAACCTTGCTTCACATCTGGTTCCTCAGCAGTAGTCTCAAGAGTTTCTTGAGTATCTGCTACAACATCACTAGGTGAGTTTCCCTGCAACTCAAGCTCAACTCCCACTTGTTTCGTGGTCTTGGAACCTTGCTCCACATCTAGTTCCTCAGCAGTAGTCTCAGGAGTTTCATGAGTATCTGCTACAACATCACTAAGTGAGTTTTCCTGCAACTCAAGCTCAACTCCCACTTGCTTCTTCGAACCTTGCTCCACATATGGTTCCATTTCTAACCGCACTTTCTTCAATTCTCTGGCGGTCCTTGTGAAGCTAACTTGTTTCTGCTTGCTCATAACGTAGTTCTCACAACGACCCACATCAACAAATTTCAAACCTTCTATAACTCCTTTCGCAGCCAGCCTCTTCATTCCTTTCGCGCTCATAGGTTCAAGTCTATTGTGCTGTAGACTTGACTTTGAAGCACTCTCAGCAACAACAGCTATGTTCATACACCCTACACTGGTGTATAGGGTTCCAGATTTTGAGCCACGTGCTACCACCGTAGCACCCTTCATAATCTTCCACGAACCCTTCCCTAACTTTGTTGCATAACCTGTGTTGTCCAACTGACCAATAGAGATCAGGTTCTTTTTGAAACTAGAATATATCTGACATCCTTTAATGTCCACTGATTTCCTGTCGGAGTTTTTATGCAGACATCTCCTTTTTCTTTAATCTCCAAATCTTTGTTGTCGGCAAGATACACCTTCTTGAAATTTCCAGACTTGAAATTCCAGAACAACTCTTTATTTGGGGACGAATGAAAAGATGCACCTGAATCCAAAATCTAGGATAAAATCCAACTATCCGCGCTGAGGATTAGAGCATCCCCAATGTCTTTTGCTGAACTTATAGAATCATCATCATCTCCAGATTTGTGATTCTGCTTTCTCTTTGGTCTTGTACAACCTGTCCGAAAGTGACCTTTTTCTCCACAATTCCAACATGTTACGTTTGGTCTATTTGGAGATTTTTCTCGGTTCTTTGATTTTGATCGCCCTTTGTTTGGGCCCTTCGGTTTACTTCTTCTCCTTCGATCAACATTGAGAGCATTGCCTGATGAATCTCCAGTTTCTCGTTTGCGAATACTTTCGCTGAGAACTACATCTCGAATTTCACCAAAGTTCAGTTTATCAGATCCTCGGGAACTGCTGATTGCGGCAACAACAGTATCCCATGACTCGGGTAAGGATGACATCAAAATTAACGCTTTAATTTCATCTTCGAAATTAATTTCCACCAAACTATGTTGACTTATGATCATATTGAATTCATTTATATGATCAGCAACATGTCCACCTTCAGACATCTGTAGATTGAACAATCTCCGCATCAAATACACCTTGTTCATAGCCGATGGTTTTCATAGATATTTGACAACGCCTTCAATAGATCTGACGTTGTCTTCTCCTTGATAATGTTGAACGCCACGTTTCTGGATAACGTCAATCGGATCAGTCCCAACAGAGGTATCCGGCTTCACCCCCAACAGAGGTTCGTGAAGATCTTTCTAGTACAGATAATCTTCAATCTGCATCTTCCAAAAACCGAAATCGGATCCATCGAACTTCTCAATTCCAATCTTTGAACTTTCCATCTTCACTGATAGTGGTGAATTTCGCCTAGCTCTGATACCAGTTGTTAGGATCGCACAACAACGCACACGCTCGATCTAGATGAACACAAAGAATGGGATAGAGAAAAGTGCAAGGAGCTCTCGCTAAAAGAATTTGTTCTTATTGATGACTTCACGTATGTACAGTGAGAGAGAATTACAGAGAATAGAAAGTACATCTCAAAACTCTACCGGACGAGATATATATATATAGTTCAATTTATTATATATAGCTTTACCAGATTTAACCATCTACTATATATAGCTCTTTACCATATNTCCAGATTTTGAGCCACGTGCTACCACCGTAGCACCCTTCATAATCTTCCACGAACCCTTCCCTAACTTTGTTGCATAACCTGTGTTGTCCAACTGACCAATAGAGATCAGGTTCTTTTTGAAACTAGAATATATCTGACATCCTTTAATGTCCACTGATTTCCTGTCGGAGTTTTTATGCAGACATCTCCTTTTTCTTTAATCTCCAAATCTTTGTTGTCGGCAAGATACACCTTCTTGAAATTTCCAGACTTGAAATTCCAGAACAACTCTTTATTTGGGGACGAATGAAAAGATGCACCTGAATCCAAAATCTAGGATAAAATCCAACTATCCGCGCTGAGGATTAGAGCATCCCCAATGTCTTTTGCTGAACTTATAGAATCATCATCATCTCCAGATTTGTGATTCTGCTTTCTCTTTGGTCTTGTACAACCTGTCCGAAAGTGACCTTTTTCTCCACAATTCCAACATGTTACGTTTGGTCTATTTGGAGATTTTTCTCGGTTCTTTGATTTTGATCGCCCTTTGTTTGGGCCCTTCGGTTTACTTCTTCTCCTTCGATCAACATTGAGAGCATTGCCTGATGAATCTCCAGTTTCTCGTTTGCGAATACTTTCGCTGAGAACTACATCTCGAATTTCACCAAAGTTCAGTTTATCAGATCCTCGGGAACTGCTGATTGCGGCAACAACAGTATCCCATGACTCGGGTAAGGATGACATCAAAATTAACGCTTTAATTTCATCTTCGAAATTAATTTCCACCAAACTATGTTGACTTATGATCATATTGAATTCATTTATATGATCAGCAACACGTCCACCTTCAGACATCTGTAGATTGAACAATCTACGCATCAAATACACCTTGTTCATAGCCGATGGTTTTCATAGATATTTGACAACGCCTTCAATAGATCTGACGTTGTCTTCTCCTTGATAATGTTGAACGCCACGTTTCTGGATAACGTCAATCGGATCAGTCCCAACAGAGGTATCCGGCTTCACCCCCAACAGAGGTTCGTGAAGATCTTTCTAGTACAGATAATCTTCAATCTGCATCTTCCAAAAACCGAAATCGGATCCATCGAACTTCTCAATTCCAATCTTTGAACTTTCCATCTTCACTGATAGTGGTGAATTTCGCCTAGCTCTGATACCAGTTGTTAGGATCGCACAACAACGCACACGCTCGATCTAGATGAACACAAAGAATGGGATAGAGAAAAGTGCAAGGAGCTCTCGCTAAAAGAATTTGTTCTTATTGATGACTTCACGTATGTACAGTGAGAGAGAATTACAGAGAATAGAAAGTACATCTCAAAACTCTACCGGACGAGATATATATATATAGTTCAATTTATTATATATAGCTTTACCAGATTTAACCATCTACTATATATAGCTCTTTACCATATATAGCTTTACGGGATATAGCTTTACCCAATATAGTTTTACCGGATATAACCGTTGACCAAGCTATAAATAAGCATCATGCTCCATAACCTAACATCTTGGTCGAGGAAAAAGTGGTTGATGATTGAGGGGAGAGAATTATGTACGGAGATTTGGGCTTTGGTTTGAAAATGTGAGATCCCCACATTCCCAAGATTCTTTAGAAGGTCTAGAAACCTCCCTAACCGACTCTGAATCTTAGAAGGTCTAGAAACCTCTGTAATTGTAAAACTTGAGGAGAAGTCCAAAAGGATAGTTAAATAAGACAATAGAGCCCAAAAGCAGACTCAGTGTAAAACGTTGAGAAAAAATCGAAAAGGGAAAGTCAAATAAGACAATATAGCTCAAAAGGAAAAACCAAATAAGACAATATAGGAATGAGCTTACAAATGGTATTAGGTCCACTCACCCGATAGTGCGAGACACAAGTCGCAGTAGGGCTAGACCCTCTCCCTCTTCATAGCAAACTATTTTAAATGACGGCTACATATGAGAGGCTAAAGTGGACAATATTTACTAGCAGTGGGCTTGAGCCGTTACAGAAAATTATGCACTAGATAACGGTCCAAAACATACCATATGTGTTTAAAAACTAATATTCTATCTGGAGTGGAGAATAAGAATAATAATAATTATTATAATTATTATAAAAGGAAGAAGAAGAATATATGAATATGAGAATTGGAGAGGAACTAAAATTGAATAGTTACAAGTGTGCGCTGGAATTGGGTGCGCTTCCACACCCACACCAACGTAGTCCTATCAACCTTCCGATCTGTACTGTCAATTCTTCAATTGCAGCCCACCATTAATGACATAAAACCACTCCCCATTATAGATTGTTACTATGTGAAAACAGGCCAAACCTCAAGCCATTCTCCTCGACCTCGGCTACCCAAAAGTCGACCCATAGAATCCATACTTGGTCTAACTTGATTTATTCATAGAGTCTTGGATATAAAATTGAAAATTTAAGAACCAACATGGTACAACGTGCTATTGTATTGTATTATATTACGATGATGTCGTCACAAAAGTAGATCAAATTTTTAAATATGAACATCTTGTAGAGATTGGTTTTGTAAGGATAAGGCAAATCAAGTGGAAATCTTGTTCTTCCACTTCTCAACCATCTCGCACACTATTTTAGTGGACAACCCATCTTCTCCAACAGCCCTTTCACCTGCCTCTTTCAATTCCTTCATTTTCTCTCGCAGTTTCTTCCCCTCTTCACCTTCCAACACCGCCTTCACCACCTTCCAAATCTCTTCCTTCTCCACAATCCCTTCCTTCTCGTTCATTTTTGGCCTCAACGCCACCTTGATCTCCTCTGTCAGCATCACCGCGTTCATTTTCTGCTCTGCATAAAGCGGCCATGCGATCAGAGGAACTCCATTAACCACCGCCTCTAACGTTGAGTTCCATCCACAATGAGTTAAGAATCCGCCCGTGGAGCTGTGGCTAAGGATCTGAGTCTGCGGCGCCCATGACGGCACCACCAATCCCCTGTTTTTCATCCTTTCTACGAACCCTTCTGGTAAGAAATTTAAAGGGTCGTCGTGGCTATGGACGTTGAAATAGGTAGCGTTGGCCACCTTATCGCTTGGACTTCTTACCACCCATATGAATCTTTGTCCACTCATTTCCAATCCCATGGCTAATTCGTTGATTTGATGGCTAGACAGAGTGCCCCCACTTCCAAATGACACGTATAGAACAGACCCATTTGGCTGTTCATCCAACCATTTCAGGCACTCTGCCTTCTCGTTGCTTCCATTTGAATCGATTCTCACCAATGGCCCAATTGGGTAAACAGGGGGCTTCCCCTGTTTCTCTTCTCGGAGAAATTTGATAGCTCCGGGCTCCAATTCCGGGAAGCTGTTGAGAAAAATCCCATCTGATAAAACGTACCTCTTCATGTTGTGAAATGTCCATTTATAGGCTTCGTCCTTCCGATCTTGAACTGGGTCCAATAGATTCTTGCCGTGAATCGGAATACATCCCGGAATTTGGATCGGCTCCTGGAGGTCACCGTACTCGCCGGCGACGGATTCATCGAGTTTGGGAAGAAACAGAGCAAATGAGAGAACCATAGCGGTGGAAGGAAAGAAAATATAAGGGGAAATGTTGAATTCTCTAGCTAAATCGAACGCGTCGGTGCCGAAAAGATCAACGACCAAGCCGACGAGGTTTGCATTAGTCACCATGGATTTCAGTACATTCTTAAGAGATGGGAGAGATCGAGAAACAGTGAGGGTAATGATGGTTTCAATCTTGGATCCATGGGGAAGATCATGGAAGCTAACCGGCGGGAGAAAGGTGTGATCGATGCCGGAAGGGAGGGAATCAAGGAGAGATTTTTGAGGCTTGGACGGCGGATGATCGGAAGGGACGACGAAAGTGACAGTTATATGGTGGTGCAAAACAAGGCGTTTGGCGAATTCAACGAGTGGAATTAAATGGCCCATTCCGGGGCTGGGAAGAATGGCCAAATGAGGCACCGGAGCATCCATGGCGGCGGCGGTGGCGGTGGCGGTGGCGGTGGTTCTGGTTATTGGAAAAACAGAGAAGAGAAAGAAATTGAGAATATGATGAGGAAGGCGAAGAGGAAGAGAGAAGGGATTTATAGAATGGAAGGCAATAAAAATGGAATCTTGGGAGAGTTGAAGCTGTGATGAGCAATTAAGAATGGAAGAATAACATGGAAAGGGGCCTGTGGCTGTGGATCAGTAGAAGTGGGGGATGCTGATGTCAATTCAAACGTAAGGCTTATCATCCCATTGCTCTATTTTTACCCATCTCATCTACCACCTTTGAATTAAGGGACGGTTTCAGTCCCCACGCTGGCCCAAAGGTAGATTGTCAGATACCACATGAGTTCCTAAGAGTGTAGAAACCTATCTAGAAGCGTTTTTCTTTTTTCTTTTTCCTTAGTTTCTATTTCTCGATGGGGGCAAGGGAAGGGATATAACTCAGCGGTAGAGTGTCGCCTTGACGTGGCGGCAATAATAGCCTGTTCCACAGCAGGATTAACAGCTCCCGAATCACCTACAGAAAGAAAAAGAAAGAGGCATTCCCAAACTTTTGATAAAAAATTTTAAAAAAAAAAATTCAGAAAAAAATAGCATAGTTTTAATTAGGAAATTATATTTTTATTGTATTAAAGGTTTGATTTGTTTAAATATTCTATTTTGGAACGTTAAATTTAAAATAGTTTCAAGATTATTGTTATTAATTATTAAATACAATATGCAAATAAATTTAGTAAAAATAATAATAATAATAATAAAAAAAAGTCCTAAATAAGCCGACATTAATTATTCAGTCATGCATGGGCTTACCTCGTTGACCATATCCTTCCTACGTCCAAATTCTACAAAATTCCAGATTTTAATTAAATTTAATTGAAAACAAGGCCATAAATTATTGAGTAAGCAATGACGTCATAAATGACGACTCAAAAACAAAAAAAAACAGATGGATATTTACTTTTTGTTTAATTTATTTATTTTCTATTTTGTAATAAAGTGATATTTAAACTAGAAATAGAGTAATGAGTTTTTTAGTGTTTAATTTGACATTAATATTCAATTACATTATTAATAAATACATGAAGTAGAGTATTAGCAAATAATTTATCAATTAAAACTTTATAATTTTATAAATAAAAAAATTAATTAATTTTGTTATTAAAATTTAATATGGAAATTAATTTAATATTAGAGATAAATTTAGAATTAAATGGGGTAAAAAGTTATTTAATTAAAAGTGATGCAAATATTATGACATGATGATGAACATTAATAATGGAGTGATTAGTAAGGTTAGAAAGCTTTTTCAATCATTTCTCTATTATTTTCCACCCACAAAAAGGTTCATAATTAGGTGAAATTCAATAATTTATGGATGCATGTGATATACTAATTACATTCTGATTCAATAATTGGTGTATATTTTCGGTAAAGATGTCAGAAATTCAATTCATATCTACTAAGATCGTATATCGTATATTGTTTGTGATATTTTATTACCAATTTGAACATAGTTCAAATGAATTAAACATATTTATTAAAGACTATAAGTTAGAACTATTTTGTGTTTAATTATAATATTTATTGAATTTTAATATTTTCGTTCAATAGCAACCACCACCGACAACCACTCCTGTATTGAAAACTTCGACAAACTTTGTCGGAGACCCATATCACTGCGGTCGATGGTGGTCGATGGTAGTCACTCAGTCATACATATGAGTGTTTTTAAAACAGATTTAAATTTATTAGCTTACAGTGTCCGAGAGTTATTTTTTTATATAGATTTAAGCTTTGAGTAAACGCATTTTGAGTGTACAAGTTTATAAGTCCGTTTTTTAAGTAATGGAATCAATCATATGAGTATTTTAATCATCAACGGTTTTTAGAAAATTTCTACCGTTAATGAGAAAGGTGACCAAAATACGCTTAATTTTGAAGTTTATAAGAATTCTTTTAAGTCTTTCTTAGTCATCATATTCACAAGATCGCTCGCATTCGAATATAATCTCAATTTATTCATGTACTACTCCTATACCTCACAATGGAAATAACACTTTGCACATATATGTTCAACATAACTCAAATGAAAAAGTTATGCATGTAGGTTTGAATTATACCCACACATCTAGTCATAACTCTATGTAGTTTGAAAAGAATGGTCTAATTTCTAATGGGTCAAATGAATTGTCAATATGAGTCCGCTGATACTTTGTGAGATCACGGTAGTTGGAGAGAGAAATGAAGAATTGTTTATAAAGGTGTGGGAACCTCTCCTTAGTAGAGGCGTTTTAAAAACCTTGAGAGAAAACTTGGAAAGAAAAGCCCAAAGAGGACAATATCTGCTAACGGTGGACTTAGACTGTTATAAATGATATCAAAACCAGACATCGAATAGGGTGCTAGTGAAGATTTTGGGCTTCAAAGAGGGTGGACACCAGGCCATGTGCCAACAAGAAAGTTGAGCCCTGAAAGGGTGGACACAAGGTGATGTGCCAACAAGAATGTTGGGCCTTGGAGAGTGAAAAATGGGCGATGTGCTAGTCAAAACGTTGGGCCTCGAAAGGAGGTGGGACACAAGGCGATGTGCCAACAAGGCCATTGGGTCCTAAATGGAGGGTTGATTGTGAGATCCCCACATCGACTAGAGAGAGGTACAAGTGCCAACGAAGACGCTGGACCTTGAAGGAGAGTGAATTATGAGATCGCACATCGATTGGAGAAAGATACGAGTGCCAACGAGAGTGAATTGTGAGACTCATATCAATTGGAGAAGGAAACGAAACATTGTTTATAAGGATGTGGAAACCTCTCCCTAAGAGATACATCTCAAAAACCTTCGAGGGAAGCTTGAAAGAAAAAGCCTAAACAAGATAATATCTACTGGTTAGCATGTTCCATTCCAATTACCTTATTTAGGTTGGGGTTTGAGATTGATAGGTAAGTAGTTGCATTCCAAGAACGAAAAATGAATGAAACTTGTAGTAAAGAAAGCTATTAAAGAATAGGTAGGATAGAAGTTGTTTTAGCACTTCAACGCATTGAAATGGGCAACTTTGTACACAAGCAGTAATGATCCTGATGCACTGAAATGGGTATCATTCATTACTTGCAATTGATGATCTTGGAAGATGAGGGTTGAGGTGCAACAGACTAGAGGTTGACCTACACAATGACCAGATGTCGCCCTAATGACCTTAAACTTGTTACCTACCTGTGGGCAGCAGCGAGCAGCGACGCCAAGTGTCTTGCCAACGCCCATGGCAGCTCCATTGTTTTCTTTCTGATTTCAAAACAAACAATATTCTTCTATACTTCACACAACCTTTTTCCTTTCCCTTTATTCTCTACTTTTTCTTTTCCACTTTTCTTTTATGGATGCTTTGTCTTCAATTTTTAGTTGAGTCAGAAGCAATTCCAACATCACTGTCTGGGACAGTGGCAGTGGCAGTGACAGTGACTACTGGACTCATCTCATCTCCTCGTGTTGCGAGGGCTCATTAATTTTCTCCTTCCCCTCCCCTAAATAGTATGGTCCCTTTTGAGTTCATGTTCATCTTCTTAAGTAACAAAAATTTTCTTTTTCCATGAACAAAGAATGGTGGAAAGCTTGGGAACTTATCAACAGTTGAATACAGACACAGACATGCCACACAAACACTGACACTAAACTAACAAAAACATATAAAACATTACAATGCTCTGGTAATTTAGACAAGAAAACCTTTGCGAACATACCAACTGAGATACAGGATTTGATTACGAGGTTTGTGTTCCCAATTAAGAAGCTGTTCTTGGAACTTTCATGCCAAATCCATGCTTTACCTTCTCAACTCTGAGTCAGAAAAATGTTGTATGTATATATTAGCATTAGATATATCAGAAACCAAAGAAGAATTCTAAACAACCAAAAGTAGTATTAGCTTAGCACTAACGTTGGAGCAAGTTTTCCGAGGCCTTCGAGCTCTTCACCGGTGTCCTCGTCGAGAACTCGGCCAGAGATCTCGATAATGTAAGATCTGTCCCTTGAAGTGGGCAGCCCTCTACCAGCAAGCAAATCCAAATCCTTTAGGTGAAGCTCTCTGCCATTCACAAAAACACCAGTATTTCCTCCTGCACAATTCTCTGGCATGGGGTAGTCAAATTCCTCAATGTAAGGCTGCAAACATACAAGACACAATTTAAGAACATGCCAAAGAATCAAAACACAAGCCAATGCATCAACTTTAAGCTTCAATCTTACGGGGATTATGCCAAGACAAGGTCCGCCCATGACGCCCCAGAATCCAGCCCGGGAATCGTACCTGTTTTCGATTAATTTGAAGTGGCATTAGCACAATGGAGACAAGCATGAAGGTATTTTGAGAAGTGGGCTATGGCACAACATCATAAGTGTACAGTAAAAAGCATCCACTTCTGTTTTATGCTTACTACTTTTGCCAAAAAAGTTACACACAAACAGCTAGATTTGCTTTTACATCATGACATGTTACATAAAAAGAAGAAACACTTAGGTAGATCGCTTTTTAAATCGAAATATTCTCAAACTATATCTTAAAGTTCAGACATTCTACATTGTAACCCCACCAAAATCCCTTACTTTTTCTTTAACTTGCCCCCTTGACCACTATGTCAGCCTATATCAGTTTAAGTTGGGTCAGATAATTGAATGAGTTGCAGCCAAAAACTAACATTACTGTCATGCATCCTACTATCTCATTTGCATAGAAGAGTTTTTAAGTATGCTTACCAGTATTTTCCGGGATGGATCGGTCCAGCGCGCTTTTCAGCTTTCTTAACCATACGATACGATATACACTGTCCATTAACTGAAACATTACTTCTGCTCCGATCGTCGACTTGATTAGAT
Organism: Cucurbita pepo subsp. pepo; assembly: GCF_002806865.2. Classification (NCBI taxonomy): domain Eukaryota; kingdom Viridiplantae; phylum Streptophyta; class Magnoliopsida; order Cucurbitales; family Cucurbitaceae; genus Cucurbita; species Cucurbita pepo. The sequence continues at coordinate 3,813,254 of NC_036645.1, read as the reverse complement.
CTAAAACTCTTCTTGATAATGTTTGCAAAAAAAGACTCCCCTCCTTTACTAGCTCTTGGCTGGTTATCTTCTTTACTTGCATCCTTTGTCTCTGGAAACGCCACGGTATCAGAGTAGTCGTTCATCGACACATCCATCTCGGTTGCCAGTGATGCTTCTTTCAAAGAGTTCTGTCGCGAGTTAACCTTATTTGGTTTCACATTCTCCTGATCTGAACGGCTACTTCGATTTCCCTTGGTAAACCTGTTTGCAGTCTGGTTATTAGACGAGTAATCGAAGTATGACTGAAGCGGTGAGCCGGGAAGGGGAGGAGAGCGTGTCGTCTTGATTAAATTGTGTAAATTGTTTGTAGCCTCCCTTGGAGCAGTTGAAAGATCTGGACTGTCTTCATCCTCTGAGGTGCTTGAAGATGTAGGATGAAAACTTGGCATCTCTTGTTGCTTATTTGAGCTTAAACCTGTTCCGATGGGCTGTAGCACAGGCTCTCTATCTAGTGACTCGAAATCGTAAAGAGTGTTGTTATCATAATCATCAGAAGAGAAATTAGTACGGTTCAAGTGACCAAAATTTGAATTATAATCTCTGGCAGCCAGTTCATCACTATCATCAACCTCTGAGGGAAATCGACCTCCCCGTGAATGATTGGAGAAAACAAGTCTCTTGTCGACAACGGTAAAATTGATCAACGTAGAACAAGCTCCACAACGAACACTTTGCTGATTCTTAACCATCATAAGCTTCTTAGGAAGTTGTAGCATTTCAAAGCAATTGTTACATGTTAGAAATGGAGCACCACCAGCAATTGGATGGCAATTACGACCACCACTCACTAAGACTGTCCTCCGAGGACGATTGCCAAGGACACCACCAATCTCAGAATTGAAGTCAGTTGGCCATCGTGATTGTGCTTGTCGATCACGAAGATTTACGGGAGGATTAGTGGTTCTAATATTATTAACACATGCCCCATAAGCAGCAGTGTTTTCATGAGAATATAGTGAGGGATTGTTTGGAACATCAGGAAACCTTCTATTGAAGTAAGCACTACCAGGTAGTGAGGATGGAACCTGTGAGTATCTATTTTGGCACTGGAAACAAGAGCAAGAAGGCTGATGAAAGGGAGGATTAGGAGGGCAGTGATTGAACGAATCGAAACTGGTATCGACATAATGGCCAGAATGATATTGGTGAGGGTGCTGTTGATGCGCACACGAAAACTGGCAGGAGTTTCGTCTAAGCATTTGCGATCCAAAAGGGTCACCAAAATGAGATGTATTGTTTGGATAATAGCTTTGGACAGGCATCTCAATTCCATTGGCAACAGGAAATGGTTCTGAACAATGGTTGGAAAATGAAGAGCCTGCAACATACTTTGATCCTGAAGAACCATCCATAGGCCAAGCACCAGAGTGATTCAAAGGTTTAGGAGGTTTCATTCCACCATCGGCAGGGACTGGCCAAGACTGACCAAGTTGTTCCTTCAACTCGTCCAGCTTCCTCAGAAGCTCGAGTCGGTCCTGTTCGAGGTGCTTAACTTTATCAGCTCCATTGGCATTGCCACGACTCGTTAAAAGCTCCTGCACACCAGACATGAACTCCAATTGACGATTCGTTTGATCATCTTCGTGGTTCGGAGTTGAGAACCTCACACTTTTCACATTACCCCTTGAATTCTTCTCAACCCCATCTCCCATCTCACCTGTCTCTCCCTTTTTCCAATCCAATTCTCTTCCTGATCCAAGCTTCATCATGTTCATCTGAACATTCAAATCCACTTGTTCCGTTCCCATCAAATCACTCAAGCCATTTTTATCCATATTCAAGTTAAGATCCTTCTCAACACCTTCCACTTTATCCATCTCTGAGCCCTTAAGATCACAAGGCAAAGAATCAGGACTCGCCTTTAAATCCACATCAGAGGCATCATCACTAAGATCAACCGTCCCTTTTTCAGGAGAAGTAGTGGATTTAGTAGACAACCCTCCAACCCTGTCTTCATCCGACTTATCAGACACATAGTCTTCTTCCTGATTTCTAATTTTCGCTGTGAAATCAAAGAACAAAAAGGGTACTCCACTTCAAATCCCAGAAACACTCTCCTCGAAGAAACAACACGAAATTTGATTGGAGCAGTAAAATTATCCCAAATTAAAACCTAAACTCGAAATAATAGCAATAACCCAACATGGTAAAGAGAATATAAATTCAGCTCGACCCACAAGAAGCAAAAAAAATAAAAATACCTCGTAGAATGGTACCACATCCACCGCACTGATAAACAGAATAATCAGCGAGCTCCGGGAGAAGATTCTCACACTTGGGGCATCGAACCAGTCGCAATTTGGAGGAACCCGACATGGGAAAAACCCTGAAAGTGACAGACAGCGAAAGAAGAAGAATAAACGAAGGAAGAAGAAGAGGCTCCGGGGTATAAAACTCCAAAATCCAGTGTACCCAGTGAAAAATGGTGGGTAAGAAGGCGAATAAAAACAGGGGAAAGGGCGGGGGGAAGGAAAAGCTAAAGGAAAGAAACAAAGGGCATGTGAAAAGAAGTGGCAGAGAGGATAGAAACGAAGGAAAACCTCAAATCAGTTTAAAAAATGTGACATATGGGGTTCACTCCTGCTGCAAAAACAATCAGAGTAGGGCTAAAAATCTTTGGAGGGAAGAAGAAAATTTCTCGGAAAACGAAGAAGGTGTACTGTAGAACTGTGATGATGTTTACACAGAAATACGAATTTTCTTCTGTTTGGTAGTGCCTGTTTTTGTTTGGTTTTCACGAACACACACAACTAAGAAAGAAACCAAAAAAAAATACAAAAAAAAACTCGTAAAATGAGAGCCACGATCTTCCGTTGGCCCTGGGGAACTTGTTTAAATGAACCCTCTAAATCCTCTAAGTGACGTCGTTTTAAAAAAACTTCTCTCTCCTCCTCTTTTTCTCTCTCCTATTTCTTTCATAAGAATATATAATTTTTTTTAACTTTTATTTCCGTATGATTAATAGTTTTAAGGTAAATAAAATATGGTTTAGGGTCAAATTATAATTTAATAAAAATATATATATATATATATATATATATATTATTAAGTATTCACCTTGGGTTTTGGAAGTATATATATATATTAATACCAATGGTTAAAAATTAAAATTTGAGGGGGTATTTTTTTAATTAAATTTTGTGATAAAAAAATGGCTTTTTGGAATGTTTGAAAAAAAATAAATGGTTTAAAAATACTATATTTATATATTTAAAAAAAATAGTTTGATGATTAAAAGTAGTTTACAAAATTCAAAAAAGAGGGAGAATGTAATTATTTTCTTTTTGGAATGATTGACGGAAATACGGGATTTAATTTATATAAAATAAAATAAAATAAAAAAGCTTTTTTGAAATTGCAGATAATTAAAAGTAAAATAGAAAATTCTAAAAAGTAGAAGTATTTAATTAATTTTCTTTTTGGAATGTTTTGACGGAACAAATAGTTTGAAACACTTTTGGTTCAAAAAGAAGATATCTTAAATTAAAATTAAATAATTAAAATTTAAAAATAATAAAAAATAATTTGTTGATGCCATGACATCCATTTTGGTTAAGCTTCTCCTAAAGCAAAAGCAAAAGTAAAAGCCAAGTTTTGAGCTTGTAAAGTCGTTTTGTTATTGTCACTCCACCTGTATTTTTCATTATTATATAAATTAAATTATTGTAACGGCCCATTGTTGGTTGCTGACTCTAATACATATTGTTTGTTTTGATCTATTACATATTGTTATCAGCCTTACAGTTTCAAAACGTATATGTTGGGGAGATGTTTCCACATCTTTATAAGAATGTTTCATTCCTCTCTCCAACCCTCGTGGAATAATTATAAAAAATTTTACGTTTGTATTTCATATGATCTACTAACTCAATCTTGTGTTTAATAAGTCTTTAACATAAAATTCACAAACCTATTTACTAAAAATTAAAAGGGCGTGAAATTTTAATTAAGACAATTACTTATTAGACATAAAAATGAAATTTACGTAATTATTAAACATTATTAAAATTTAATTGAATATATATAATAAATGAATTNAAATTTCTTAGAAATAAAAGTTGAGAAATTAAAATTGTATTTCTTTTTCATTTGTTAAATTACAAGTTTAGTGTTTAAAAAAAAATTGAAAGGTTTTAATTGAATATATAATACATGAATTAATTTTAAAAGTATTAAAAATATATTATATACCCAAAATAAATAAAAAAAATTGGGCCCAAATAAAGAGTGAAAAATGAAATGGGGATGGTTTTTCACTTTGTGGTTGGTTTGTTGATGAGAGGACGTTTCCTTTACTCTCTCTTTTTCTCTCTCTCCAATTAACATCTTTTTCCAAAGTGGGTTTTGAGGAGAGAGAAAAAGTGAGTGTTTGGCTCATCTGAAAAGAAGTGAAACCCAATTCCATTCCCATGCCCCAAAATACCCTTTTCGTCACGTCCGCTCGGTCGGTGACTCGAACAATCCAATCATCTATTTTCTCATAGTTGTGTTATAAAACATTCACAATTCCCAATACATCACTAACATCAGTTACAAACATTAAATTTTCGATTCTAAAGTCATGTGAACGCTCCTACTTATTCACTAAATATATATTTTTAAAATAAAAATTAAATATGTGGTGGACCCGGGTGGTTCACTTTTAATGTCGATTGACCATTCAAACTTGTTCTTTTTGGTTTCCAACTTTATCCTCCAACAACGACACATTTCGTGTTTTGTAAATGATGAATGTATGGTAGCTGAATTTCATTTTGAATCATAATGTATTTTGTTAAAGCATGGGAGGCTTCATAAATATTTCTCCATGCTTCATATTCCTTATGCATTATTATTATTATCTCATGTCCCATCTCCAACAAATCATAATAACATACCATCAAATAATTCCTCTTTCCATAATAATATGCTTATCATTTTGTCTCATTTCCATTACTATTTCAATTACCAATAAACAATAATAATAATACGTTACGGTTTTTCGTTTTAATAAATATGATATTTTACGTTATAATTATTTTATTTTTGTTAAATTTAAATGTGAAATCTCGCATCAGTTGAACAGAGGAATGAGTGCTAACAAGAACGCTGACTTCAAAAGGAAATGGATGGAGAGAGGAATGAGTGTTAGCGAGGATGCTGGGGCTCGATGAGGTGGACTGTGAGATCTCACATTGTTAAAGACGGGAACCAAACATTACTAAATTTTGAGATAAGGTTGAGTTTTTGTTCCAAAAATGCCCTTGCATAATTTTTCCTCAAAGTCAGGGAAGGATGTAATGATTAATGTATACAAATTTAAAAACATTATAATAATATTTATAATTTAATTTAATTATATGAAAGATTTAACTGCTTACTTTGTAACAAAATACCATAAACAATATTACATAATTAATTTTTATAATATTATTTATATTTATAATACTGTAAATGATATTAAGTGTCATGTCAATTTTCATCTATTATTTTAACACCAAAAAAATTTAAATGTTTTTTTTAAAGAAGTTCGAAAACTCTAGGTTTCAAATTGTCATGTCAATTTTCGATAGACATATCCGAACAAGTTAAAATGGCTAAACACTCGACGTGTTTTTTTTGGTACAAAATTAAAAATAATTTTGTATAATTAAAGGATAAGAAGTGTATAGAATATGATAATTTAGTTGCGGCAATGAATGTGTCCTTGAAATTAGAGAAATCTTTTTGATGAGTTATTAATTCCGGAGAAAATAAATAAATTGAGCATTTAATTTAAGGGAGTATTAATAATGCTAGTTGGAAAAGACTTAAATGACCTTAACACGTGGTAAACAAAATTTGGACCAAAATTAAGTCCATGGCTACAAAGTCATACGCCCAAAATAAAAAGGAATTGTAATAATTATCCAATATTCCCATTTTTTCAAACACCACAAATTAAACAAATAATCTTAATCAAAGTTGTATTTATTTAACATTTTTTAAATAATAATTTTATTCCCATTTCTTCACAATTTATTATTATATATATTTTTAACTAGAATTAGTATAATATATATATATATATAGATATAATATTTACAGAATATATATATAATGATTAATACCTTTTAACTTTGAGAGAAAATGTTTAAAAAAGGGAAAATTTTAAAGTATTTTAAAAATATCTTTAAATTTTAAAAAGTTTTATTAATACTCTTTTAAAAATTTAAAAATAACTATGAAATTTGGAAGTAATAGTAACACTTCAAACCCTTATAAAAAAAGTTTTAAAAAGTTTTTACGGTTAATACATTCATGAAAACCATCTATCGACGCCTCATAAATTACTTTCAAATTTTTTAATGTTATTTTTTTAAAAGTTCATGAATATTTTGTTAGGCGTGATATTAACGATAAAACCATTTTTTAAGTTTGAAAACTATTTTTTAAATAAAGTATTAACGGTTTGTGAAATTTTAAGGGTATTATTGAAAATTTTAATGGAAATTAGTATTTTTTTTTTTTTTATTAATTTTGAGATTTAAGTAATTATTGTGATGATTTTCAATTAGATGAGCCCAGCCCATATAGGTTTTGGGCTGAGTCAGCCTAGCCCACATGAGTGTCTAAACTGTGGGCCTATTTATGTTTGCAATTTTGGACCATGGAGAATTAGACTAGATGGCCCAAATAAAAGCCCTATTTTGAAATCATTAAAAAAAAAAAAAAAAAAAAAAAAAAAAAAAAAACCATTTATGGCCACGTGATTTACTTGAGTGCGTGCACCAAATTTAACATATTTTTTTCCTCGATTGGAATGTTTTTGCAACATAATCAAGAATAATCAACAAAAATGTAAATAAGAGGTTGATGAAACAATGAAACGTTGAATCTAAGAACAAAACATTTCCTATCTCGTATCTTCTACCCTGATTTCCGAAAGACAATTCTAATCGTGCCCTTTAAGGGGAAAAAAAAAAAAAAAATACATATACCAAAATTTGAAAAAATAATAAAGGTTTTTTTTTAGACGTTGCAAACATTATAATAAATGTTCATAAAGAAAAAAAAAAAAAAAAAACTTTCCATTTTCAACCGTTCATTAAATTTTAAAGTTTTTCTTTATTTATTTTTTAAAATTAAATAATTAGTTCCGTTACATTTTTAGCTTATAGTCTATAACATTGCTCTCAAAACCTTCTTTCAAACTCTCTGTCCAACATTTATTTGTCCCGTTTTCTAAAACCTTCTTTTCAGTGTTAGAAGCTAGAGAGTAAATTAACTCGTCGTAGACTACTTGAATTTAAATGGGTTTGACTCGTGTGTATATATATATAAAGGTTAATGCATACGAATGTCCGGAAGGAAATTAGAATTTAGATCCAAATAAAATTGATTTAGAAGAAGAGAAATTTATTGAGAACACAAATTGAAGGTTAGCAAATGGGTGGGAAATTAAATTACTTATTTTTCCAAAACCCAAATCTGTTGAGAATTGTAGAAAGACGACTCACAGTGGTTTTGAATTTCTTGAGCTTGTTCTTCATTTCGCCCACCGGCTTNCTAAATGAAAACAATTATGAGAATATGATTACTAAGAAATGTTTAAAAGAAATGAGAATTATTACATATACTAACAAAATTCTTTTCGGTATCTCAATCATGGGAACTTTAAAGTTAAGCGTTTTTTGTCGACTTTCTTAAAATTTTCTTAAAAACATGTGAATGAGGACAAACTATGAGAAGTAAGTAACGTGGCCATGTTGCAAATAATACTAAAGTCGTTAAGCACTGAATTTGAATTCTAAATATTGATCTAAATTCTGGACATGAAACGTCGCAGTGACCCATTTTAACACGTAGGAGAGAGATTGGACGAAAATTTGAATACGACGTGAGTGATCGAGGCCCGTGACACTACAAATCCCATTTGGATTGGATCGTTTAAGGTTAGGAATTAGAACAATCCACGTTTGGTTGTTAGGATCATGCGTTTTCACATATATTGAAAGAAAAAAACAGTGTTTTGAGTCTTAAATTGAGTTTGTTGGGACAGCAATTGTGGGATGTTGGTTGGAGAGCTCGTGGAACAGTGCTGTCTTTTTACTGTTTTTCATATTATTCAATAAATAATCCCAACTTTCTTCCAATCTCAATTTTAAATTAATAATTCTATTTTATACAACCAATTATTTATTCAACATTATTCCATTTTCTATTTATAAAAATTATATTTTTTATTCATCAACTTTTAACAATTCTAATTTTTTTTAAAAAAAAAATACATATACCAAAATTTGAAAAAATAATAAAGGTTTTTTTTTAGACGTTGCAAACATTATAATAAATGTTCATAAAGAAAAAAAAAAAAAAAAAACTTTCCATTTTCAACCATTCATTAAATTTTAAAATTTTCAAAATTTTTCTTTATTTATTTTTTTAAATTAAATAATTAGTTCCGTTACATTTTTAGCTTATGGTCTATAACATTGCTCTCAAAACCTTCTTTCAAACTCTCTGTCCAACATCTATTTGTCCCGTTTTCTAAAACCTTCTTCTCCGTGTTAGAAGCTAGAGAGTAAATTGACTCGTCGTAGACTACTTGAATTCAAATGGGTTTGACTCGTGTATATATATATAAAAAAAGGTTAATGCATACGAATGTCGGAAAGGAAATTAGAATTTAGATCCAAATAAAATTGATTTAGAAGAAGAGAAAAAATTAAATCCAAGTAATTTGAATTATACAAGATTGAATAATTAATTTATTGAGAACATAAATTGAAGGTTAGCAAATGGGTGGGAAATTAAATTACTTATTTTTCCAAAACCCAAATCTGTTAAGAATTGTAGAAAGACGACTCACAGTGGTTTTGAATTTCTTGAGCTTGTTCTTCATTTCGCCCACCGGCTTCTTTTTCAAAGTGGAGGTGGAGAGCGGCGGAGATGGCATGATGGCAGAAAAGTGGGAGACTTTGTTGGAGAAGAACCGCCGTGATCCGCCGTGGTAGGGCGGCGGCAATGCCATGAGATGGCGGTCGATGATATGGGCGAGGGAGGCGAGCTCGTAGGAGTCGTATAATGGACTGCCACAGTCCCATACGCCCAACTCTTCTCTCATTGTATTGTATTGTTTTGTTTCGTTTCGTTTGTTCGTTCTTGATGAAAGGACTTTTTAAATCTCAGTTTGGTTTTATTTTTAAAATTAAAAACAAAATTGCACATTTGTTTGCCCTCAAATTAGAGGACAAAGATTCTTGTAATTGTTCATTGTTTTTAAGTGGATGGATGATCGCGAATCAAACTCATTGTATCCTTGTGATTTTCAAAATAATTTTAAAACATGTAGCTTACTTAAAATATTGATTTGATTTGGATTTAGTTTTTAATTTGGTTGTCCAATTTTATTTTTATTGGGTAATGTTGAGACAACCTTGTTTTTGGATGTACAAAATACATAATCTAACTACTCTATTATTGGTTCCATGACATTTTCGGGCTACGTGCACGAGAGGAGCATGTGATTTGAGTATTTTAAAAAATAATTTGTAAGTAACCCCACTAATGAGGTTAGGAAATGTAAACACGTGCAACATAGTGGGGAACTATCATTTAAAAAACACCATGACATGTCCTTAGCAATTTTCTTGTCCGTCAAGGTTGAATGTATAGTAATTTTCTACACACAATCCACATATGTGAGAATAGACCCACCAGGTAGGCTCGCATACCTTGGGCCTGGCTCGTGGAGCTAGCACTTGCTAACGGATTGTCAAACATCATGAAGTGAAAGGGCCTACATAACTTCATGGCGAACATAAATGTCGTAAGTCGTAAGGTACATGTCCATACTCATTATAACGGAGAAGTATTTCGATGCATATGATACACAAACATGCATGAGCTCACAATAGCTTAAATTCATGGCATAATTTAAGATGCAAGACAAATCTCTATTCATTTATAACATAATAGACGGTGAATTATGCGTATATAATTCTAGTAAATTATTTCATACACAGCATAGCTTTCATGGCATGGTCCAGAGAGGTTTATGCATCGTTGATTATCGAGTTTGATAACAATTTTTATAACATGGTATGACCAAATTATAGCATAGCTTGTATAGATGACATAGCTTATCATAGCATAACATAGTGTAAGATAACATATAAGACATAACATAGTATACCATTCATACATATGACATATGCAGTGGTCATAGAGCATTTGTCATCATACATAATAGAATTCATCTAACCAAGTCAACAGTAGAGTCACTTACTTGATTGACCTAAGTCCGAGTCACTAAATATTCCTAAAGTTGGTTTAATTTTGTCCCTCAAAGTTCGTTCCAACCTAGGTTGACCCACGACACTGTATTAAGACATATTAGCAAACTTAACTTACCTAAAAGTATCAAATAATTCAAACTTCTAGATTGAAATAATTTAAATTAAGCAATTAGGGTCCACACCGACCTTAAATGCCCCAAATAAGGTTAAAAACAGCTCCAGAAGAGTTGAAAATGTAGAAGTCGAGTCAAAATAACAACAGAACAGTGACCTTAAAAATCAGGTAAGCCGCTTAAGCCGAACAGACCCACCAAGCCAAGAGAAGTTGCTAACAGCTCTTGGCTCACCCCATTTCGGCTTGAATAATTGCGTCCCGTAAAAAAAAGGGCAAAATAAGAATTTACGAAAAAATCAAGGGCAAAATAGGAAAACAAAAATGATCCTCCCTAGGTCCATATATATACATATGTCATGATGGATAAACAACAAAAAGAAAGTGGACAATGAAACAAAAGGCAAATAAGATATTTCACCAAAAAAAAAAAAAAAAAAAAAAAAAAAAAAAAAAAAAAAAAAAANTTTATTAATTTAATAAATCTTTGTCATAAGCATGATGAAAGTTGAGTATTAATAATGTCAATGGTGAAATGGGTATTTTACTTTGGATTTAAATTAAATACAACTTGTTTTAATTAATTATTTATTTTTTAAAATAACGAAGTTAGGTCACTATTTTAAATTATCTGTCTAGATCTGTTGACATCCAATCGCACTGTTCCACGTGGCAGCGAGGCACCCCATGAATCTAGACTTCTGCGATCCCCGGCCAACCAACCCATCAAAATTCATTTCCCTTTCACTTTCAAGCTTTTAATGCAAAATTTAATTGTAATTAGTTTAATCAATTAAATTGAATTCATATGTTGTTTATGGGTTTTGATTTAAAAAGGGAAACTTTATAAGTAGAATTTGAAAATTTACATTATACAATAGAGGTAGTGACAAGTTGTGGAGACATGTGGGGGCTAACACAGATACAATACAAACAAACATAGAGGCTTAAAAGGCAGTGCTGAAATAGGAATTAACGACGTTGGCGCATAAGATCTGCAAGACAGTGGTGTTTGCCGGGCTAACACAACGAGGGGTTTTGTACTGACTCACAGCCGCTCCTAAGGACAGATAATGGTTCATAATTTTGTGGAAAGTTCCCTTACCAACCACCCTTAGCTCCAAGGCTCCAATGGCATTCACCTTTCTAGAGCTCATGTACCCTGCGTCTAGGAAGGCTCTGTCCAGGCAGTTGCAGCATTCCCCTAGCACCTCCCCCTTTGCCTCCCCGCTTATCTCCCAGAAGATTACGTAGTGTCCCGGCTCCCTTGATAAGTCGACATGGCTCGTGAATTCTACCACTTCGAGTTTCTCTGCTGCCAGCACGTTCCCGGCTGCTTCCACTGCTAGTTGCAGGTCCTTTTCGGTGTTCTTGTCGATGTTGATGCTCAGGAGAAGGTTGCTCCTACACATGAATTTCAGCTCTGGCGTTGCGTTATGGAACCCCATCACTTTCACTACGTCTCCTAATCTATAACGGTACAGCCCTGCAACAACCAGATGAATTAATTAGGTTTGAAATCATGTGGGATTAAGTCTAAATGTGTAACAGCTCAAACTCACTACTAGCACATATTGTCCACTAGCTTCCCCTTTTGGGATTTTCCTCAAAATTTTAAAACTCGTCCACTAAGGAGAGGCACAATCCACCCCCTAGAGAGCCAAGCGTCCTCGCTGACACACCACCCGGTGTTTAGCTCTGATTACTATTTGTAACAGCCTATTGTCCTTGTTGGACTTTCTCTTCGGGGTTTCTCCTCAAGGTTTTAAAACGCGTTCACTAAATAGAGATTTCCACACCCTTATAAAGAATGCTTTGTTCCCCTCTCCAACTGAAGTGGATCTAACAAAAGTGGACAATCAATAAATGATGTCCCCACAACACAAGTGATAAATATGTAGGATGGAAGAGGACAAAGAAAAGGGCAGAGATTGTTCTGCGTGCCCCCTACAGTCACATGGGAAGCATTGAAAGAAGTTTGACATTTGAAGAACCCAACAAAAGACGTGGAGATGGACTATATGAGTTGGAATAATACTGTGGGAACACAACAGCCACTCAGTGAACCGTTCATTCATGTTTGACTTGGAGGAAACAAAACAATGTTATAGCGTCTAGTTTCATGAATTGGAAGGAATTACCTGCGACATTGGTGACAATTATTTCATACACTTCACCAACCTTGACTTCTGTCAGACCAACTGGCTTGTTCTCCTTTGCAACAATAGCTCCTCCATCTCCTTCCTGCTCCTGATCTTGAGAATTCTCCTTTAGCGGGATAAATTCAAAGTATCCGATGTTTGGAAGCACAACAAAGGTAGCCATTTCAGGGGGCAGCATTGGGTTAACGTTTGCTCCAACCCATCCTTCTGAAGAACCATAATCAGCACTCATCAATGGCAGATGGCCTGCATAGTGTCTCAGTTTCTTCAGATAAGGCTCCATCGAGCCGGTCATGATCCCATAAATGTACTGTGCATTGGGAAAGAGCTCTGGTATCAGCCCATACCAATTACTCAATCCTGCGCATTTCTGATAGATCAAATCTGCCAAATCAGGATTTGGCTTAAGAATTTTTGACATGGCTGTACGAATGGACAGAGCGGTGACCCGACTAGAGAGAACGCCATCTCGAATGTCGCCACAGAGTTCTTCCCATACTAGCTCAAAAGTCCTGAAAGCATGGACAATGCTGTGGGCAAAAGTGGAGAACACAAACTGAACTTCATCCCGGAAGATCAGCCCACACAAGAGATGGCAATACAAAGATTGGTGGAAGTCAGGGCCAAAGATGACTTCATCTGGGCTACAGCATTGTGACTGGATCGTCTTCATCGTGCTTTTAAATTTGGCGCTACGGTAAACATTCGTTGTTGCAGTACCTGCTGCCAGACCACCCTTAGTTTTGAACTGCTTGCTGCTGTAGATGAACTGCAAGGCCTTCCCATTTCTAATGGGAAATTCTCTGTAGAACCCATTTTATACTATTTAGTAAAAGGATAACAAACGGAATAAACCATTAAGCTATTCAGTTCAGACAAGAAATGATTCAGAGACCAGACCACAATCAATTTCCAAACACAAGGCAGAAGAGATTCTAGAACAGAAAAGACAGTTTCATTACTTGTTTCTAAAGGCAAAAGAAGTGCGGTAAATTTGCATTGTTGTCTCCAACAATTCATCATTGAAGGGAATTAACTTGGGCCTCCCCTGAGTAGTACCAGAGCTACATCATACAAACCAACCAAAAATCTCATTAGTAAACACAACAAAATCTCTAATATTATGAATCAAAACAAAACTTGGTCTGAAAAAATTTGCAAAAGTACCTCAAGGAAATGGTTTTGATTGGTTTTCCAGTGAGAATAGGGGAAGAAGCGCCATCTGCAATTCTCTGAATATATGACTCCAAATCATCATGATAAACAAGCGGGACACAGTCCTTGAAGCTCTGAGGATCAGTTCTTCCATTTAATCCCAAGTTCTGCAAGTACTCAGCCGAACCATTTTCCTCTAAAATCTTCTTAAGAGTCTCTTTCTGAACTCTTTCAGCATCTCTAGTCATTTCCTCGAATTGCTCAATCACCTTCTCCCCATCGAATGCTTCCATCATTTTCTCCAACATTCTCGCCGGTAGCAGACTGATACAGACAAAAGGGCACCGGAGTATAAGGGAGATTAGATTAATCAAGCGATTCAAATTTGCAAGACAGCTAAGGGACTGAAACTACTGGATAAGGCATGAAAAAAGGTAAAACCAAAAACGTGAATAACGAATGTTTACGTTCAAAACAGAAGGTGTCCATGAGATGAGATAAAGGATTTGGGGATTGATCCTTTTTTTGCAGAACCCAGAAAGAAAGAAAGAAAGTAGGAGAGAATATGGCAAACTTGTGGATGGCCACAAGTCAACATTTGAACAGAAACTTGAAGAAAATAAAGCAATTACAGCAGAAAGAAGAACTGGTTGATTGGATTGAAGTGTCCTCCAGGCAGAAGAACAAGTCGCCGCTCGAAGATCTAAATTATTTGATGAAATCCAACCAAGTCAACTATCAAGAAATTTTCCGGGAAACTGTTTCCCGGAAAATAGAGTAGAAACAAACAAGATGGAGTAAACGGCAACCAGACGGATTTATAGCATCAGACCGTTTGCAGAAGGAACCAACTGGCTTTAAAAAAAACAAAAAAAGAACTCTCCACTATTCAAATGTAAAAATTATATAAAATTTAACTTCCGTCGAAAAAAGCAGGTACGAAAGATTAAAATAACGGAGACTTTTCAAAGGCGAAAACGGATTAAGATCAGAGTAAGCGCGCAGAGAAGAGGACGATGAATTCAAACAAGAAATCAACGAAAATCAAATTAAAACTCAAATAGACATTTCCGAATTCCAATAAACCTCAACACCAATCAAAAACCGCAACGTTATTCGCATCAATTCGACCTGAAAACACTTTTACGCCCTGTCCGTACACGTTCACTTCCAGAAATAGAAAACGAAATCCATGGGAATTACCTGAGAGTTGAAATCACAACTTGGAATCAATCGAGAGTGATTCAACAAAAGGCGTTCGCAATACAGTCCACTGCGACTTGAGCTTGACGGACACAAGTCAAAAACAACCAACGGTTACCAGTAACCAATGGAAGAACGTGTTTCTCTCTCTAAAAATCCCGTTCTAGAGAGAGAGAGAGAGAGAGAGAGAGAAAGAGTTGCAGAGCTTTTTACTTGGTTTAAATGGAGAGAGACAAAGATGGGGATGCGATGGAAGATTCTAACAGACGGTCAAATATATATAGGCGTTCCTCCGGTAGCCGACGCCGTCCATATACGGTGATTAATTTCGCAAATGACTCTTATACCCCTGGAAGTGTACTCGAATTACCGCCCTTTTCTGGACGGTGGTGGAGTTTGAAACGGGTCGGGTATTTTCTGATCCGGATTTAATTTAATTTACATAATAATAATAATAATAATAATAATAATAATAAAAAAGGGATAATGAAAGGAAGCCCACTTCGTTTTCCAGTAGTTTTATTTGATTTGGGCTTTTATTATTTTATTTTTATTTTTATTTTTTTTCATTTAAAAAAAAATTACAAATTTAATTTTTGAACATTTAAATTTGTATCTCCTAAGATCTGTTTGTTTCGAGAATTGGGAAAGAGATTTGAGGTAGTTTATAAAACCTATGTTTCGGTAGGGGGTTTAATTTAATGCATAGGAATATCCAAAAGTAAGCAAAGCTATCGTTTTTAAAATTCATACAAATGCATCTTTATTTTTTTTTTTATAATTAGTAGTGTAACAACACATATCAGCATCTAATGATCCCGACGTTTACCTGCAACATGGTTATGTTACCTGTAACATGATCACCTAACATAATTGGTACACGAGAAGTTTCTAAATTTTATAAAATTAAACCATTTTGGTGAGATGGGTCGGATTTAAAATATGATTTAGAAATAATTATAAAAGGAAAAGCATTTGTATCAAATATTAATTGCTTGCCCCGCCATATTTGTATGAGTGGGAGAAGTGGATAAGAACCCAACCGTAGTTTGGTCTGTAGCATAAGCTTTATTTTAATTTATTAATCATTACTTTATAAAATAAACCATACAAAAATTGTATCAACTATTTATTTAATTACTCATACTTATTGTCAAAATTATTATTAAACTTAATTAACTAATATATAAGCTTACAAAGAAACTGTCATTAATTATTTATTTAATTATTCATCAACTAAATTTTCTATATTTAATTAATACCTAAGATTATATAGAAATAGCTACCAATTATTTATCTAATTATTCTAGCTAAATTTATTTACTATTTAGGATCAAAATGGCTACTAAACTTAACTATTTATCACATAAACTTACCCATCGGAATCGTGGAACAGTGGAAGAAGGTGCCGCACTCCAAATAAGGAGAAAACATAGACGGTACTGTATCACATGTGCTTATATGTAATCATAATTTGCATTCACGTAATTAATACATCATAGTATATACTCGTAAATAATCGTAACTTGTAATTTATGTTGAATATGGTAGTTAAAATTTATGGTTTTGGATGATTGGATATGGACGGTGACAAGACCAAAGAGAGTGATTGGAATCAACTTATTAAAGCTGCGACACAAAAGAAAGGGCAATCCCTAAGGCTGTAGAGAAAAGGGATAATTCTCATCACAATGACGGCTGAGTTGAGGTCTTGTGGCCACCTCCGCAACCCCAACCACGTTGGCACTTCTGGTGGCTGTTCTTGTCAACGTTGTTTTTTTTTTTTTAATNGCCGCAACCCCAACCACGTCGGCATTTCTGGTGGCTGTTCTTGTCAACGTTGTTTTTTTTTTTTTAATATCGTCTTCGATATTTAGGGGTTGTGGACCGACCATAAAACCCTGTTCAATAAGTGCAACACATTACTTGTCCGCTATTCGATTAGGTAGTAAGACAGACATGAAAGGGGAGAAATGTCTCTATTTCTGATTCTCTGGAACCACAAGTATCCTTAGTTAAAATAAGATTCCAATTCGAATACGATGAAAGTTGTTAGATGGGTTCGGAGAGAATCTTTTAACTAGAATTACCGAGATTGAAATGATATGATTGAACTAAAACGAGTGCTAATATTGGACGGCATATGCATATAATTGAAAGGAAAAGAAAAGGCAATTTGGTGGTNATGATTGAACTAAAACGAGTGCTAATATTGGACGGGATATGCATATAATTGAAAGGAAAAGAAAAGGCAATTTGGTGGTTGTTTTCTCTCTCCCACTTTCCCTCAACTTTTATTCAATAATGCCTTTTCTAATGATTAACAACTTCCACTTTTCATTCTCTCCTCTCTTCCACACCCCATTTTTCTTCCACTAAAATGCTACCTATGTCATTTTCCTTCCACTATTACCCACATTTCATTTCTATGCATACCATATTTTTGTTATACACTCTATTAGCGTATCTCGTTGTAGCTTTCTTTTACGGATAACTATGACTTGTAACGTTAGATATGCGTTCATTCTGTCGGTAGAAAATGATGTTGAGCTGAACTCAACTTAGGTTGAAATAGCACGTGTGACCTTTCTAACCTCACAATACTCGACCTACTCTTTAGCTCAACTTCTGAATCAGGTGAGTGTGTTTTTCCTATATGGGTCTTGATGGGCTTCCTATGATTTTCTTTGGTGCTGGGCTCGTGGGCTGCCATGAAAATCGACCCACAACCATACTTATTGTCTTATTTTAAGTTGAAGATTTGATTTTTCGCCCATAACCTATCATAGGTAAGCAACCACTTACCTCCTAATCGAGCTTGCAACAATTTTGCATGTGATTATATTTTTTAGCCTCAATATTCGAGTCACGTGGTATTTTTAAATATTCAAATCACGTTTAACATTTTTATATGTAAAGGTAAGAGTCACATGTATAGATGACGATGTTGTCAGCTACTATAGAATCTAAACCCTATAGCTAGTTTTTTTTCGTATAGAATAGTTATGCCCTAAAGCTAGTTTTTAAAAGCATATATTAAGAATAAAAATTAAGGAAAAATCCAAAAACATTAAATTCAATACTTATCCACCTCTCTTTCCATCCCTTTCCTCTTTTCTTTAAGAAATTTCTCGTTGCTGCTTCCGAATATTCGTTTTCTAGTAACTTTATCGATAAATTTTACGAAAAGATAAAAAATAAAAAATCAAATTTTCTAAAAAGAAATTATATACGAGAATAAATATTTTGTACCAGATTAATTCAACTTTATTAATAGATTAAACGAGTGTCGTCGTCAGCCGTATAGGGACACTTTACCTTTAACTGTAAAAATAAGAGTAGCATATAGTTTGAGTATTTTAAGAAATACTTAGGAAGCACCCCTGTTGAGATTAAATGCAAAATCATAGTGGGACCTATCATAACAGTCTATTTTCCCACCACAGCTATCCTAAATGGACAATTGGTTGTGTACTAATACCTACTCACAGTCCACAATCGGTTTGCTCACCTCCTGGGCTCATTTTGATTGGACGAGCATTCTCTGGTAGCTGTTGATGTTGGACACCTATTAGGAATAGGTGACTGTCATGACAACATTATGGTAAACATAATGATCGTTTCCCTACCTCGTAGCGTATGTATCCATATTATCATGAAAGGAGAAGGAGTATCCCCGATGCATGAACACACAATAATGCATGAGGTCCCAATATTTTTCCATTTTCATTATCATATACTGCAACCTCGTTACAGTCTTCCTTCGTATCATATCCATGATTAGCATACATGACTTTCTAATGTCTCAACATACCATACATGGCATGACACATGTAGGTTCATGCATCATACAACACCGATGATATATTATAATTCCATGACATGAAATCGAGTTGGGTATAACTAAAAACTACAATATTTTTATAAATAATTTGAAAAACAAAGTATTTTAATAATTATATTTAAAATTTAAAAAAAAAATCCCAATTATTTTATTTAAGTAAACCAACTTAAATTAAAAGGTAATCTAATGATGATTAAATGTACAAAGCCTTTTTTTTTTTTTCTGTCGTTTAAAGTGTTGCCCAATGATTACAAAATTAAGCATTTGCTCCTTAATATTCATCGAAACTCAATTAAGTATGTAATTATTTTTATAATCAAGTTGATTAAAAAAATACAAAAAATATATAATATGCTTAATCAAATGATTGAGTTGCTTAAAGGAGTAATTTGTTCATATTATTATTAACTTTAATTTATAAAAATATGCAAATACTATATTTAGCAAAAGAATAACAAATTTGATGCTAAATAATTTATAACCTATGGTTTTTGGCTATATTATTATATTATAATTTTTAAGGTATAGTATGTACAATATTCTTCTTTTTTTAACCTTTTATATTTATAAATTCTATTTGTTATTATCATTCTTATCCTATTAGACAAAATGTGAAACAAAAAAGATAATATTATTCAATTATCATTTTTTTTTTTTTTTTGGCAAAAATAATAAATTCTCTCTACAATTTCATAGTATATATTGTGGATTTTATCCTCTTTTGATATGACTTATCTAACAGCTGGCATGTGAAGAATAAAAAAAATGAAATTTTGATCTCGTTCTCTCATCTGTCTAATAGAAGTTACCGCCGTAATTCGCCAATGTTCGGTAGTCGTCGATTGTCAGGTTCTTCTTTAGCCATGTTGTGATATTCGAGTAAAAGAGAAGTACATGAATGAATCAAGATTACATTTGAATGAGATCGATCTGAGATTATGATAACTAAGAAAAGCTTAAATTTATTATAAAATAATTAAAGTTGATTAAACTTTTATAAGGAATCATTTATTTATTAATTTGTTGGACAGAGAAAGTCAGCTAAGCTTGACAATTACGAAAAGATAATTAAATAATATTGTTAAAAACGCAGTTGGAAATTGTGATGACCATATGCTAATAAAGTTGATTTTTAATTAAACAAAATTGTAATATCAGACCTTATCTTAAACTTTTATCTAAATATTTTATTAAAATCTCACTTGTGACTAATCTAAAGGAAAATAATGGAATAAAACATTATTATTATTAAATTTATCAATTTAAACATACTTCAATCAATAAAAATATTAAAAGAATAAAGGTTCATTAAAAAAATGTCGTTGGCGTATGCAAGCATGTGTGTGTATGATAGACGTTATGTCTAAGATGGAAATTAGATGGACTTCATGCATGTTGTATGTTCATAAGCATAGCGATACTTCCCTTGAAGATGATGAGTGTTGGCATAGTATGATGATGAGGGTGTTCATGGGGAGCATGATACTAGGGGTTTCGTTGACCTCCGGACGTTGCTACAGAGTAGCTTGACCAGAGAGGGTCCAGGGAGTGTGCGAGCCCCCTAGGGATTCATACTCGCACGTGTGGGTCGTGTGTAGGGAAGTACTACACATCCATAGTAGTCCGAGACTGGAGGGCACCCCTAGATGAGATAGAGATAGAGATAGAGATAGGTCCTAAGAGCATGATTGCATGTGTTTGCATTTGCATGACCCCCTATAGTGGGGTCACTTACTGACTATTTTTCGAAATACTCAGGTTGTGTGCCACATCATTTTTCAGGTAAAAGCAAGGCGCACATGTACGGATGACAGCGACTCACGAGCAGAGATTGTGGTACGTGCATAAAATAGACTCATATTTAAATTTCTAGTCTTACGTTAGCATTTCATTGTTTTAAAATAATTTGTATTTATTTTTATTTTCTCTAAATGTCAGTATTTTGTATTCAAACACGTAAGACCATGGCTGTATTTTCCAGAGCGATAATGTTTTAAATGTTTTCGACATTTATACTATAGATGAAGTTTTCTTTTAAAAGTTATATTTCTGCATAAGAGATAATCATGAGACATTAGTAGCGACTTTGAGTAGGTAGAAATTTAAGGTTGTTACAATGATATGCAATCAAATATCTACATATTTATGTGTCATAAAATATCAAATATGACACCTATAGTAAACGGTAATAAAATGCTAAATATCCTTAACAAAATGTATGCATAAATCATAATCAATTGAACCTATCTTAAATCATATTCTTAAAATTAAAAACAAAACTTATGAATGTATTTAAAAATATTATAAACGGTATGAATAGTATAAAGTGTAAGATGTTGTAGTATATTTTATAAAAATATATAAAATAAATTAAAAATAATATAAAATAAATAAACAAGATACTACTCTTGTGGACCTATTAATACGCTAAGATTCTTAATATATTTTATAGATTCTTGTTCGGTTCGGGTCAACTCGAGGTTTTTGTACCATGAACTCGGACAAAATCAAATCAGTTCGGGTCCAGAAAAATTAACTCAACTCAATTCAGGATTGGGTTAATCCGAGTTATCAGATTGAACGTACATCCCTAATTTTAGAGAAAGGTCGTGAATGAAGAAGTAGAAATCCGTTATTATTTTTTTTATACTTATTTTCAAATATTTTTAAAAAGTTTTATAAACTAATTTTGTCTCCATCAATTTTGAAATTCAGATTTCATTAAAATAGATGCTTTTCATTTAAACCATAATTAAAAAAAAAAAAAAAAAAAAAAAAAAAAAAAAAAAAAAAANAACAAGGATTAATTTCATTATTATTAAAGTTATCAATTATAAATTATTTATTTTACTAAGTTTGAAAATGCAATATCATATATTTTGTTACTTTAATTAATTTGAAAATATTGTTTTTACTTTCATTTGTTAACATAAAATAAAATAATTTATATATTTTTATTTTAAACAAAATTACTATAAATAATATTAAACAGAGTAATAATTAACGTTTCTTCTTTTATATCTTACATTTCATACTTTAAAAAAATATTTGAACCGAATATAAGGGGTGTTTTAGCATTTATGACTAAAGAATTTCCAAATTTACGAGAACAGTTAAATTTAATTGGCTAAAATTTGTAAGTACAGGATCACTTAATGCTCATATGTTGTATCTAGATTATCATTTTTTAAGTATCCATAGGTCATGAAGTGTGAGATCGTGTTATGCGTTGGGGTCGTTCTTCACATCCCATTGCTATTACCATTTTTAGTTGAACTGGGTTTGTAATATTAGCAATAATAAACACTGCAAGAGTCGTGTGTAACGTGTAGCTTGGTGTGATGTGGTCTATCATATCGAGAGAAAGCATAATCTATGACTCCACGGCTTTCGTTTCTGCTCTCATTAGGTCATTTTCTATGTACTTTAGGCTTCTTGGTCCGAGTTCCCCCTTCACTATTATTTCCTCTATTATTGACTCTCACCACACCACACGAATAGAAAGATCAATAAAAAAAAAAAAAAACAATAATCAAAAGCTAAAATAATAAAAATATCATTGAACTTTTCAAATTTTCAATAATACCCTTAATCTCTAAAAAAAAAAAAAACTAAAAACTAAACAATACTCCGTCCGTCCATAATTTTTATGAGTATTTTTTTTGTAACGACCTAGATCCATAGGTATTATTCTCTTTGGACTTTTTCTTTCGGGCTTCCCTCAAGGCTTTAAAATGCTTATGCTAGGAGAAGGTTTCCCCCTTATAAATGTGGTGGTTTGTTCTCCTCTCCAACTAACGTGGGACATCACAAACATAATACTAATCATATAAAAGTATTTTTAAAAAAATTTAAAAAGTCAAGCATATTAATAATTTTTTCTTAAAGTTTAACCTATTTTTGAAACACGGACGGTGGTTTTGAATTAATGTAACAGTTTTTTTTAAAGGTATTATTGAAATTGTTGAAAGTGGTAATGTATTTTTTGACAAAACTTAAAATTCAACGATACTTTTAATAATTTAACTAAAAAAATGTTTTTTTATACGTATTCTTATATTTTTTTAAAAAACAAAAAGTCTTAATAAAATCATTAAAAAAACTTATATGTATGGAAAAAAACGTTACATAAAAGCACCTAACTTTACTTTAAAAAAAAGAATGAAAGTAATTAACTCACAAAATCGTGCTTATAAACAGTAAATTATTTTAAGTGCATTCACTAATTAATCCAAATACAAAAATAGTAATAATAATAATATTAAGACAAGGAATCTCCATCCAATAATTTGAATATAATTAGGTTGAATCACGTGTGAGTTTACTTTAAATTTCGGCTATAAACCTAAAAGTAAAAAAACACAGCTTTAATTCAAATAATAGCTTTTGGTCCACTTCCCTTATATTTATATATATATATATATATATATATATATATATATATTTTAATCTTCTTCTCCAACAACTTTTCATCGCCCCACACCACATCAACGTGACCCTGCACGCCCGCGTTACTGACCCGAACCCGCGCCTTCACCCACCACTCCTCTTCTGCCACGTGTCGGCCAGCAGCAAAAAGAAGCCCTCTGCTTCACGTCTCCGCTCCTCACCGTCCTCGGTTAAAAAACGGCTTAGGCGGCTCGGTTCAGCCAATTGGACACGGATCTCCATGTTCTTTAACCCTCCCCACTGTACCTTGTTAGTTGGATTATTAACTAAAATGTGAAGTATTAACAAGAGGTGACGAATAGTGCAGGAACGGAAGATTATGTTAATTAAATTAGGGAGTACTTTGGCTAAAATCAACTAAGTAAGTGGTTTTATTATAGGATAGATTAGAAACTGTATGTGTTACAATTTATGATGTATGGATATATGGTAATGTATGAGTTATTATGCTTGATGATGTACATAAATGTATTTTTTGGATGAATGACGTACTTGATATGTTTGATGCACTTTATGACAATATGATGATTATGATGATTGCATGACGTTTTGTCTTTATGTTGATGTTTTCCATATTAACCATGTTTTCCATATTAACCATGTTATATGATGATGAGTGTCATATTGCATCTTATCGATAGACTGACATAGGACACGACTCTAAAAGCATGAAAATGATATTAATTGATGAAGTTCAAGAGTTAGATTCTGCATATGAGCTTAGACTAAAATAACATTAGTGACTTTAAATAGCTGAAATCTAGAGTCGTTTAATCCAAACATGACTCTCCACAATGGTATGATATTGTCCACTTTGAGCATAAGCTCTCATAGTTTTGCTTTGGGCTTCCCCAAAATGTCTCACACCAATAGAGTTAGTATTCCTCACTTAAAAACCCATGATCATTTCCTAAATTAGCCGATGTGGGACTTCCATCATCCAACACCTCCCTTCGAACAAAGTACGCCTCCCCTTAATCAAGGCTCGACTCCTTTGGAGTCGTAGTCATTTTGACTGCCTTCGAGGAGGCTTATGGTTGAGTTGAGTTGATTATTTAACTAGGGTTGTTTAGGATGAAAATTTTACAACTCGAAAACTGGATTGGTTCTACAAAATATCTCAACTCAAACCACGAACCCCCTAATTTATTTCTTATAATTGGAGTTTATTTAATGTAAGCTGGCTCGAGCATAAAGGACAAAATTAGTAACATAATTAATGTTATAATGTTTTTATTTCAAAATTTGTAGAAAGTCCAATCTGTAGATGCTAGGTTACAAGACCTAACACCGGTGGAAGCATGGAGCACAAGAAATGTGAATACTCTTAATTTTGGGGGCGAATTTTAAATAAAAATAAATGGGGGGTAGGTGACGTGTCAACTCCCACAGTTTCAAATTTTTGTTTTTTTACTGAAATAAAGTGAGTCAGCTAATTGAAATCCTACGTGTCGTATTCAAAATTTTGAATGGAATATATATTGGTGGGGTCCATCTGGCCCTTGTCGAATATAGACCCCTATAACACGAGTAATTGCAATATTGAATGAAGCTTCTTCATATCCATCCATAAGTAAATATGATTTTAATTTAGATTTATTTATCATTGCATAATAACTCGATTTTTTTTTTTTTTTTTTTTAAATCATAATTCGAACAAAGAATAAAGGTTAAATCACCGACCTGTGTTGAGAGTAATAAATTTTTAATATTTTAATATATTTGTAATAGTATGGTATTGTTCTCTTTTAAGTTTATATAAAACGTTATTTTCAAATAATAAATCGAGCTCCCAATGAATAAAAACGTGAAAATGGTTAATCGTTAGAATTAGCTCGAAAAGGTTTTTAGGTCAAAAATTATTATTTTTTTAACATTTTTTACTTAATTCAATAATTTATGCACTTTAAATATGATTGGAGGATGAGGTAGCTATTAAAATTAAATTTTTTATTTATTATTTTGTTTAGTTATGAAGTTTCTATGATTGAGCTATCGAAAATAAATGTGTACATTGTTGGTATTTCTTTTAAGTCTTTTTTAGTTATCCTATGCTCAGGATTGCTCTCATTCAGATGTAGTTTCAGTTCATTCATGTATCATTCTTTACTCGAGTGTCACATAATTCGTGAGATCTCACATCGGTTAAGGAGGAGACTAACAGACACGTTTTAAAGACCTGTCAAAAGAAGACAATATTACATCAATATCTTGATTTGATTTTAGATTTTTTTGACTCTCTAAAGGGTATAATTGTCATTTTGGTAGGGTGGTTGATGTCATTAATAATATTAAAATATATTTTTATATTAATGAAGTGAAGAAGTGAGAGTTATATTAGGTCCACAAAAGAAAATGAAGTGGAAAAGAGACAATTATTTGAGAGGATAATGTTGAAAGTTCAAACCCAAATAACGATGCCTTTGTGAATGATTAATGACTATCAAGGATTCACACCTTTGCCGTCCACTCATTCTACCGTTTTTAAAACATGTCGTTTGATAATTATTTAATTTTTTATTTTTATGATCTAATTTCATAAAATATAAAAAAAACCGAATGAAATAAATCAACCCTAAAATTTTCATTTTATTTTAATTATAAACAAAGCAAAAATTAATTAAATCATTATCGTGCTTTATGTTTATAAAAAAACATGTTGATTAATACGATAGATTTTTAAGTCACCTAGGGAGAGGGGACCAAACATGATAAGTCCAACCAAACAAAAGCACCTCGGGACAAAAATCAATCTATATCCTTAAACTTTGGAAATTGTATCAACTTAAAATTTTAAATTAATAATTGTATTAATTAAAATCTTAATTTTTTATTAGAGGATTAATTTACATCATCGGATTGAAAGACGTTAACTTTATATGTGTCAAGATTTATAATTAAAGGTGTTCATATGACTCGATAATAACTAATTTTGACTGTCTAACCTAGACCATAAAGCGATTGAGCTGGAATAGTTTTTGTTATGGTTCATATGGGTTAGGGGTCGTCATTTGTTATGGATAAATAAGATTTTCTAAATAATAAAAAAAGTGAAAAATCTCACAACTCAAACCACTCTAATCCTTTTCTAAATAATAAAAAAAGTGAAAAATCTCACAACTCAAACCACTCTAATCCTTTTCTAAATAATAAAAAAAGTGAAAAATCTCACAACTCAAACCACTCTAATCCTTTTCTAAATAATAAAAAAAGTGAAAAATCTCACAACTCAAACCACTCTAATCCTTTTCTAAATAATAAAAAAAGTGAAAAATCTCACAACTCAAACCACTCTAATCCTTTTCTAAATAATAAAAAAAGTGAAAAATCTCACAACTCAAACCACTCTAATCCTTTTCTAAATAATAAAAAAAGTGAAAAATCTCACAACTCAAACCACTCTAATCCGAAAATAGAGGGTTGGATTGGATTGCTTTATTAATTGAATTTATATACTTATTTAATTAATTAGTTTATTGGGTAAATTCCTAAAATAACATTAATTTATTGGATAGGTCATTGATTATTTGATGGGCTGGGCTCACTAGGGAGCTGGCCCTTCTTTTATGTGGCCATTCAAATCTATCAAGAATCGAGAAAGATCGGCCGGGTAAGTGTTTTAGATTCATGATCTTCGTTTTCCTTCAAATTCGAGAGTTTTTTTTTATATATAATTAAGTTTTAAATTTTTAGTATGTTATTATTGGAGAAATTTTGCACAAGATCTTTGTGAAGGAAGCTAGAGTTGATTCGAACCAGAAGGCAGAGTTCCCGTGAATTCCAAGAAATGATGTTTTTGGCAAATTTTGGACTCGGTTATTTCTGGTTGTGGTTGACTAAAAGTTATCTTTATAAAGATGGATTAAAATTCTACATAAATCATCTTGATTTGAAATAGTAGAGAAAGTTAAGAAAAATCCACATCGCAGAAAGAACAAACCAATGCAATACCTGTNGAAGAACAGATACGACGCGAGGAGAAAAGGTGACACGTGACATATGGTGAATGGCGGCACGAGGCTGGCAGGACGCTGCCATGTATCGTGTAACAACCCTAAATTTCTACTTATCTAGAATTGCTACTGTCATCATCATCTATACTTGTATGCAAAAATAAACATTTAAAATTTCATCTTTAAAACACGGTTGACTTATGTGTTCAAAAACATCTTTAAAATCATATGATGAAATACTAAATAAAATAAATAAACGTAAGAATTAAAAACACCATATTCTAACCTGAAAATAGGAACACCATATTCTAACCTGAAAATAGGTGTGACTAGTCTGTGCATGTGTCATGGTTTCCGATTAGAATGTCATGTTGTCTCTTACTTTTACCTGAAATAGAAGTAGCAATATCTTGCTTTTACCTAAAATAGGAGTAGTCCTACAGAAATATCTTACTTTTGTAGTCCTACAGAAATATCTTGCTTTTACCTAAAATAGAATAGTTCGTACAGGAATATTGCTCTTACTCAAAATAGAATAGTCGTCTTTTACTTGAAATAGAATAGCCGTACATGAATATCGCTTTTACTTGAAATAGAAGTAATCTGTACGAATATGCTTTTACCTTAAATAGAAGTAGTCGTACAAGAATATCTTGCTTTTACCTGAAATAGAAGTAGCCAAATATCTTGTTTTTACCAACCAAATATCTTGTTTTTACCTGAAATAGAAGTAGCCAAATATCTTGTTTTTATCTGAAATAGAAGTAGCCAATATCTTGCTTTTACCTGAAATAGAAGTAGCCGCACACAACAATATCTTGCTTTTACCTGAGATAGAAGTAGCCAATATCTTGCTTTTACCTGAGATAGAAGTAGCCAATATCTTGCTTTTACCTGAGATAGAAGTACCGAGATAGAAGTAGCGAGATAGAAGTAGCGAGATAGAAGTAGCGAGATAGAAGTAGCGAGATAGAAGTAGCGAGATAGAAGTAGCGAGATAGAAGTAGCGAGATAGAAGTAGCGAGATAGAAGTAGCGAGATAGAAGTAGCGAGATAGAAGTAGCGAGATAGAAGTAGCGAGATAGAAGTAGCGAGATAGAAGTAGCGAGATAGAAGTAGCGAGATAGAAGTAGCGAGATAGAAGTAGCGAGATAGAAGTAGCGAGATAGAAGTAGCGAGATAGAAGTAGCGAGATAGAAGTAGCGAGATAGAAGTAGCGAGATAGAAGTAGCGAGATAGAAGTAGCGAGATAGAAGTAGCGAGATAGAAGTAGCGAGATAGAAGTAGCGAGATAGAAGTAGCGAGATAGAAGTAGCGAGATAGAAGTAGCGAGATAGAAGTAGCGAGATAGAAGTAGCGAGATAGAAGTAGCTAGATAGAAGTAGCTAGATAGAAGTAGCTAGATAGAAGTAGCTAGATAGAAGTAGCTAGATAGAAGTAGCTAGATAGAAGTAGCTAGATAGAAGTAGCTAGATAGAAGTAGCTAGATAGAAGTAGCTAGATAGAAGTAGCTAGATAGAAGTAGCTAGATAGAAGTAGCTAGATAGAAGTAGCTAGATAGAAGTAGCTAGATAGAAGTAGCTAGATAGAAGTAGCTAGATAGAAGTAGCTAGATAGAAGTAGCTAGATAGAAGTAGCTAGATAGAAGTAGCTAGATAGAAGTAGCTAGATAGAAGTAGCTGTGCACATCATAGTCGAGCTAGCTGTCCAGAGGTCAGCACATAACCCACATTTGCGAGCGTGGGTCCCTATAACCCACACTTGCGAGCGTGGGTTCCTAGGCGATTCGCACCCCCTAGATCCATCATAGTCGAGCTAATTTCACCATCATCATCATAGTGTATGCGTCCGTACTCATAATCATAAATGGAGACGTATTTCGATGTATATGAACACACACTTATCATTAACATTAATTAGGGTTATATATTTGAAAACTCGTCGTCATCATAATGTATCGTGACATTTAATACTTGCATATGGAACATAATTATATTAAGTCATTTTATCATCATCCGTCTCGCATCATCATATAACATAAATGACATGGGCTACGGGCTACGTATATCAAGTGATGATCCTGCCACAAAGTGACCCGAGCCGAACTGGCCGAGCCGAACTGGATTGGCACCCAGTCTGCCTACCCATATCCGTTTGATTAAGCCACATGTTGCGGCGACATAATTCAATGGAAAATGGTGTGCCTCTAGATTCGAACATACGCCCTAAGAGTCAAATGCGTGAATTAGAGGCTACCATGTGCCAAGTTGTGAACGCGTCTCCCTTCCCTCAGCTGCGTATGTACTTACGCTTGGTTGCACACATGGGAGGCACTATGGATGAGTGTACGTGTGAGGTTTGTTTTTTTGTCCCATTCGGGTCTCCATTTCAATACTAACCTTAATTTTACTTGAATTAACCTTGATTTTACTTGAATTATTTCAATACTAACCTTAATTTTACTTGAATTAACCTTAATTTTACTTGAATTAACCTTAATTTTACTTGAATTAGGACCTACCAGAGAAATTTCTGAAATTTTGGATCTCGTAACATGCAAAAAAAACCTAGCTTGAAAGGGTGTCATCCATGTAAGTAACACATGGATTCTAAGAAATAATACTGGTAGCTTGAGGGGGCTCATGTCATCTATGTAAGTAACACATGGATTCTAAGAAATAATACCGGTAGGAATCACTTGGAAAGACATTCATGCTAGTAAAACCAAACCCTCAGTAGACATTCATGCTAGTAAAACCAAACCCTCAGTGGTTAGATTCAGTATGACCTGAGCCTAGGACGATTGGATACGTACGAGAATAGTCCTCCTCGGTTGCATCACAACCCTGTCTTGTCTCGGCCCTCACATGGTTAGTTAGGCGCCACGTTATCATAACTGCACGCGAGGTTCACAACCTATTCTCTTCATAATATGGTTGTGACACTAGTGACTGTCTAAATTATAAATCACCGTTAATATCAATTATGTTATATTAAATAGACCAATATTAACATCAATCATGGTCTATATTATAAACAATACACAACGTTAGTCCTAGTCTACAATGTAGGACCACAAATAACGTCACTTATAGTCTATATAACGTTAGTCATGATTTATACAATAATCTATACTAAGCACCATAGTATAATCAAATAAATATGATCATATGACGGTAATCTATAGCAATATTTCTATGGAGATTAAAATCAAATTCTTGAAAATGGGTCGGCATGAACAATACTATACTCCGAGATCAAGTCAAGAAAATGACTTCCAAATAAAGAGTGCATTAGATATTTATCTAACTCGATTAGTAACTTTCAACCATCCTAAACATTCTCCCGAACCAACTAATAAATAGCAGAAAAAGTAATTTCATACCATTCAACAAAAAATAAATATATTAATCATTATTAATTACACAACCAAGAAAAGGATGGAATTTTCTCTCTAATTTAATTTAAATTAAATTACGAATTTAATCCACAACTATTTAAAATTTAAAAGTGTACGAGCGAGTCGGTTCGATTCAGTCGGGTTTATTTTGGCGGTTCGGACCGGTTTTATGGGAGCAAAAGTGGTTTTTTCTTAAGCCAACGATGCGGAGCTTACATCCGGCCATTTGATACCAAACCAGAGCCGCTCCGTTCTAAAATTCCCCTCCTCTTTCTCCGCTGGCACCTCTCCTTGCCTGCCGCAATGTCCTCCGTTCTTGAGCTCCATTAATACTCTCCCTTTCCATCTCTCTCTCTCTCTCTCTCTCTCTCTCTCTCTCATCTTCACCCATGGAGGTTGCCGGAGACTGGATTCTTCCGGCCACCCACATGCCCGTCTTGGAGATCAACCTCATCTCTGCCCAAGGTCTCAAGGTCCCCTCCCGCCAATTCCATCCCAAACAGACCTACGCCGTCGCATGGGTCGACCCATTGAACCGCCTCCGCACTCGTCTCGACACCATCGGCGGCGACAACCCCACCTGGAACGACAAGTTTCTCTTCCGCGTCTCGCCGGAGTTTCTTACCCGCGATACCGCCGCCGTCTCCGTCGAGATCTACGCCACAGGCTGTTTCCGTGACTCTCTTGTCGGTACTGTCCGTTTCCTTTTCCGTAACGTCATCGTTTCTAATGACTGTACCAAGACCCCTGCGTTCACTGCCCTCCAAGTCCGTCGTCCTTCTGGACGCTTCCAAGGCGTTCTGAATATCGGCTTTATGGTTAATGAAAACTCCGATTTCGCTTCCTTGAATGGAGTGCCTGCGATTGGTTACCGCGATTTGATGGGGGAGGGTTTTGATCGGCGGCGGAGGAGGAAGAAGAAATCTAAGGCTAGGGATTCTGAAATTTCCGCCGGATCTCATGATGCAGAGTTGCTGGATTCGTCGGATGGGAATGAATCGACGTGTTCTTCTTCTTCTTCATCGTTGTCGGCGAAATCGAATTTGGTTAGTGATTTGAACGGATTTAGGAAAGGGGCGGAGGCAGGGGAAGCCAAAACCCTGAAGGCGTCCAAGCGTTCGGGGTTTTTGTGTGGTCTGGTGATCCATAGGAAGACGAGGATGGGCGATGATATTCCGCCATTGGAGAAGAACATCAAGGTTTTTAGAGGATCTCCGGACATGGAAAGGTAAAATCTCTAACCCCAGTTGAGGATTTCATTATCATTGTTCATTGTTCATCATCATCATAGATGTTTTTGTTTTCCCCCGCCATTGGATGGAAGGGTTTCTGGAATGAAAATTTGAGAGATTCAGAAGAACAATTTCGTCATTCCTTTCATTTTGTTCAGATTCTTTCAATTTTTATTAATTTAAGGGTAATTTATTTGAATCAAGTGTTCTAATCTCATGATTTCAAAATTAAAATATTTACCTTTGATTTTGCATGCAATTATTAAATAACGAAATTCTTTCAAAACAAAAAGGAGATGGATTTGTTCCCAACTTCCATGAACGATCAAAATCATTTGGAATTGAATTCAAACAAAAAATATGTTAACGTATAAGCCTGTGTCGTGGCTTCCGAGTTCGCAAGATCGAAATCATCGACTAGAAATCGATGATTCCGCCCAAAAAACCCTAGAATGGCGATAGGTTGCCTTCGAGATTCAATTGTTGAATTAGTAAAACATACCATAATCGACGCAATTGATGGATCGCAACGACAATAAAAAATACGTGTCGATCTGACATCTCAACTGCTTTTAGAAACTTGAGAAACAGTGTTTAAAAATAATCTATGAAGTGTGGATAGATGATTTTTATTTCGATTTTTTTTATATATAGTAGAGAATGTTAATATTATCTTCAAATTTTCATTTTTGAACTTTTTTAAAAAAATTGAGTAGTATTAATGATTTAAAAAAAAATTAAATTTAAAGATATTAGTGAAATTTTGAAAGGTTAGGGTTTAGGGTTTTTAGAAATATTTTTATTAATTAATTTTTTTTTTTAATATTGACATATGACAACGTTGTAGTTGTAGTTAACCTGTAATAATTATATTTTACTAATATGTTTTTTTTTTTTTTTTAATTTAGTTACTGAGAGAATAATTAAAAATCAAATTTAAGTCTGAGGTATTTTGACACGAAATCTAAAATTAAAATGTTAGAATTTTAAAAACTCAAAAAATGAAATGGAAATTAATTCAAATTATTTTAGATTAATTATTACAAATATCAAATATTTTTAATTTTAATATTTTTTATAATAATCAAGATTAGATTGTAACGGGTGGGGTTGATTCAATTAAAATAATCTCAACCCAAAATTTGATCAAAATTTTAATTTTTTAAAAATTAAAAGAATTTATTTGTGGGAGGACTGCTTTAACCCATGTGATTCACTGCTCTGTGCTGCTCTCTTTTACTTTTTTACTGTACTTCTTCACTCACCTTTTACCACCTTTTACCACATATTTCTACCCTCTTTACCCTTTTCCCTATTTTGGTAACTTCAATTCTGAATTTCCATGATTAGGACACATTTTTGGCATTTTGTTTGTCTTCTTTTCCTTTCATCTTACCATTCAAACAAAACAACACATAAATCTTAAACAATGTCCGTTGTATTAAGTCGAGTCGAGTTTGGACATTTTTTAGATCAAAAAATTAAAACCGACTACGACATGGATAGCTAGTAGTATTATACACATTCGAGTGACTCGCGATCATGACAAATATTTGAGAGTTTGACCTCCTTTAAAAAAAAGAAACTAGCAGCAACGAGGTCCTACATCGGTTAGAGAGGGGAGCGAAACCTCTCCCTGACAAACGATATGGTCAATAACTATGTTATCTGCAAACTTTGCAATATGGTCACGAGGGAGAGCAGCGATATGGCTCCTCTACATTTTATTGGTGATAGATCACAATCGGACAATATGGCCAACAGAGAGGTATGTGTTTTTTCATAATGTTTTATTTTTCAAGTAACAACAAGGGTAAGCACGAAGGAGCTATGGAAATCAAATATGTAAGAAAGAAAAGGTTTTATTCTAAAGAACATGATGCTCTCTTATTCGGGAAAGTATATATTCTAATAAATATAATTTATTTATTTTCGTTAAATAATTATCTTAACAACTTTTTTTTTACGGGTTCTTAATTTCTACGCTACCTATTTGATCCTTGTGACATATATATATATATACACGAATTTGGGTTGTAATTTTATTTTATTTTAGATGAGTAGTCACTTAAAATTAAATTAATTTTTATTTATTTGTCTTAATAAATTTTGGTTGATATTTTATTTTAAAATTTTAATGGAGTATATTTTAGTTATGAAATAAAGATGGAAACTCTATTTTGTATTTAGATTAATATATTTAAATAATTAATGATGTATTTCACGCCTAAAAATATTAATTAATGACGTCACCCTTAAAATATTTTAAAGTAAATTATCTTTTTAATATTCTAATTTTTATATGTTTTTTAGAAAAGTAATATGTCAAATACTTTTATTTTTAGTACAAAATTTAAAGGTTTTTTTTAAAAAAAATAAATAAATAAATAAACTAATAATATATATATATATATCTTAAAAATGTATCGATGGCTTGGAAAACAGGTCTGGAGTGAAACACAAGGTGAAGGCCCGCTCTATCCCCACGCGACCCATTACCAGAGAAAAACACACGCGCTTCCACGCGCCTCTCTCTCTTTCTCTGTACAGCCGCTAAAAGAAAAACCGCCCTCCCCTTCCCACTCTCGTCTGTCGTTTTTGTTATATCTAAAAAGTAAACGAAAGGGGAGAAACCAAATGATGTAAAACCGAAGAAAAATCTTGAGTAGCAACAAAACAGACAGCCTCACTCTCTCATCTAACATGCTTTCACCTCATGCTTCCTCTCTGTTTTTTGGCCGCCAAATCTTGCACCCCCCTTTCAATCCTTTCATCCCATTTTCCACTAACTTCTCTTCTCTGACCCATTAAACCCTTGCTCCCTCTTTCTCATTTCCTTCATCATCCCACATTTCTCCATCCAATCTACCATTACCCCATTTTCAGGTCACTGCCCAGGAGGCCTTTTATAAGGTTTGTTCATCGTGGGTTTTCGATATCTGGGCCTAATTTTACTTTTGTAATCGTTTTGTTGCCCTTTTTCTTGATCTGGGTTTTGTTTTTAATCCATGTATTTGCTCGTTTGCTGATGGATATGGATATGCCTTTCTTTGGACGCCAGGTTTTTGTAGTTGATTGATCCTTAACTCTTGAGACGTGTTCTTGTTTGTTTTTCCTTTTCCCTTTGGAGATTGCTTGAATTTATGTTGAGTTAATGTGGACTGGACTGGATTTTGTTTCGGAAAGCTTCTTTTTGAATTGATTTCCACTGTTCTTAATTTTACCCTTTGCAGTTATGATTAGGCGATTTGTATTTATTTCCCTCTTTGGAATTTGACTCCTTACATACATGTTTTCTTAAAGAATATTGTACTCATGAACAGTGTACATCTTTTGTTGCTGTCTGCCATTCTTTCTTGTGGGGTTCTGCACAATGTCGTTTGTTTGGCCTCAAATTTTATCCCCTTTGCCCTTATTTGTGGTTCCAAAACACTTCCGTTTCTTATGTATTGTGAGATCCCACGTTGGTTGGAGAAGAGAATTAAACATTTCTTATAAGAGTGTGAAAACCTTTTTAACTCTCCCTAGTACACGCACTTTAAAACTTTACGGGGAAGCCTGTAAGGGAAAGTTCAAAGAGGACAATATCTGCTAGCGCTAGGGTTGGGCTGATAGGCTGATAGGCTGTTACATGTATGGTCGCAAGTTGTTCTGCAAAGGATCATTTCTTGACTTACAAACCCACATGGCATTCTTGAAGACAGGATATGTCGTATGATTTGAGGGTGGTGTGTGACTTTTATTTAGGTTACTGTAAGTGTAATGATGAGTAGTGTTATGTAGTACTCTCTATGTTTTAGTTTCTGACTTCCCTTTGTCATTTGTACTTAGCTGAAATGTGTTTTTCTCCCTGTCTATTGGAAGAATATGGTTTATGACATGTGCTTGTTTCAATTCAGAACAATTGGATCGGTTCCTTCCTGCTGCGTCTTCTTCTAATTCGGGTCCTGTGATCAGTTCTTCGTTATGGCGGGAAAAACGTCATGGATCAAGCTTTTCCACAATGAGATGGCAAGAGATCTTAGAAATTTCGATTCGTACTCAGACTTCACAAATGAGGGAGGCATAGAGGCTGTAGCAGTTTCTGTGGAGTCGATCCTGCCTGATGACTTGTTGGAACGAATTCTTTCATGTCTACCAATAGCAAGCATTTTTCGAGCTGGTTCTGTGTGCAAAAGATGGCATGATATAGTCAGTTCCAGGAGTTTTTTGTGGAACTTCTCACATGTCAAATCGCATAAACCTTGGTATTTCATGTTTACGAGCTCGGATGAGCCGATTGGTCATGCCTACGATCCAGTTCTTAGGAAGTGGTATGCCATCGATCTCCCCTGCATCGACAGGTCGAATTGGTTCATTGCCTCATCATGTGGCTTGGTTTGCTTCATGGATAATGACAGTAGAAGCGAGTTACATGTCTGCAATCCTATAACCAAGTACTCAATGAAACTACCGGAGCCCTCAGGATCTAAGTTCTCTGATTATAGTGCACTAGCAATCTCTGCTAACAGGGTTTCACACAATTATACAATCTCTGTTGTGAAATCTAAGCAAGTTCCTGGAAACTTCTTTCAATGGGATATATCGATTCATATCTATGATTCGGAAACGAACATGTGGGCTACCTCCTTGACTGAAGTGTTGTTGGAGTGGAGAGGTGGCGACGAGAGTGTGATTTGTGATGGCGTTCTTTACTTCTTGCTCTACTCAACTGGGGGCGGGATATCTGATCATCGACATGGTCTCGTTACTTATAATATCTCTAACCGTTCTTCTCATGGTTTGTTGATAAAAAGCTTCATTCCTGCTCCTTGTTCACTCACATGTGGTCGATTGATGAACCTTAAGCAGAAGCTGGTAATGGTTGGAGGGATTGGTAAACAGGATAGGCCAGACATTATTAAAGGGATTGGCATTTGGATTCTTTGTGGGAAAGAGTGGCAAGAAATTGCACGCATGCCTCACAAGTTCTTCCAGGGATTTGGGGAGTTGGATGATGTTTTTTCCAGCTGTGGCACTGATGACCTTATCTACATCCATAGCTATGGAGCTCCAGCTTTACTCGTTTTCGACATGAACGTAAAACAATGGAGATGGTCGCAGAAGTGCCCGGTGACAAAGAGATTCCCGCTTCAGCTTTTCACCGGCTTTTGCTTCGAACCGAGGCTCGAGATCAATCCCTGATTTGTTTCAGCTTGTGTGCTGAAAATTTTGGTTGATTTGGTTCTTATTTGCTTTCTCTTTTGAATTTTCTGTTGCACTGAAGAATCTACATTCCATGGAAGAAGTATATACATGTAACTGCAGATAAAAGCTGCATTCATATTCATGAATATGAGAATATAATTCTTTACATAGGAAAATACCTCTCAAGTAAAACAGTTTCAAATTTGGTGATTCCTGGAACTTCTTCAATGAATCACTCTCTCTTCATCTTGAGCTCTGTCTAGAACTCTGCTGTTCTGTACATGTATATCTATCTGTTTGTACTTGTGGGCTGTCCTGGCAGCAACATGAACTCAGTTCTCTATCTACAATTTAAGCGTTTAATGGGTATTCAATTGTTCCTTATGATCGAGTGCTCTATCTACAATTTAAGCTTTTGGGTTTAATGGGTATTCAACGATGATCGCTTGCTTGCATTGTTCCTTATGATCGAGTGTTCTATCTACAATTTAAGCTTTTGGGTTTAATGGGTACTCAACGTTGATTGTTTGCTTGTTGTTCCTTACCACCATTACAAAGTCTAGACAGGACGTGCTAAATATATCACATCATAAATCAATTTCTAACAATCTATTCGATCCAATGAAAATAAATCCAGCGGTTTCTAACCTATTTGGTCACGTAAACATGTCATTTTAACTAATAAATCACTTGGGTTGGCAATGGAGCTTTTGATTAGTGGACATTTGCCAAAAATAGGGCGTTGGTTAGAATACCCCACAACTAAATATGGCGCCAAGAACTGTATATTCCCCTGCAATTCAATCGTCTCTAACCTCCATTTCTGGCACGCCCTTCAATCCCAAAACCATAATTATTCATCTCCCTCTCCCTTTTCTTCTTCTCTATCTCTTTCTTCCATGGCTGTCTCAATTTCTCCCCTCATCAACTGATTCTTCCTCTGACAAAGGTAATGGGTTCGACCCTTTTCGTCATTCTGTCTCAGCGAAATTTATACCACTTTTTTCCCCTTTTGTCTTCGTCTTCGTTTATCGCATACTTGCTGCTTTTGTCCCTCTGATTCTTCCAGGATTGGATTGGTTGATTTTTGCAAATGGGTTTGGTTGATTGATGTGGGGAAATCATTTAGGTTTCTTTTTTTGCCCTTTTCGATTAGAAAATGCATCTTTCACATGTTCTTGTTTGTGGGGCGATCTGGGTTTTCGAGACCCTAATAAAACTGGACGTCTTTTGTTTACATCTGTTAGTAATTTTATCTGGGGGGCTCTGTTTCTGTGCCATTTGAGTACAACAGAGCAGTTTTGTGCAGCAATGAAGACACCCTCTCAGCTTTTCTGGTTATGGTGACCCACATTTTGAGAAAACAACCACGATGCGTATAATGGCTTTGAAATCCGTTGACAATAGAATAGTGTAGATATCAGATAAGTGTTTGAGCTTGTGATTCCATCTGGGTTTGTTTGCAACAAGACAATGGCATGATGAACAAAATATGAACTCGTTCTATGTGAATATGTTGGTTGATATAATCATTTCTCATGTTTATCCTGAATGTGTTTATAAATTTAACTTGTTCTTAAGATACTGACATTGGTTTTTGGATGATTCTAGTTGGAATCAACCTGGAAATTCAACGATTTCTGGATCAGTCAAGGGACTTTGGACATTAATAAGGTTTGGATTTTGGAACATCATTTTCAGATGATTTCCATCTTGTAGGTTTTGGAAAGATTCTTTATACTGTTCGTGGACAAATGGCCAAAGTTATATGAACAATGTTGTTAATACCACGATCCCTGAATTTGACCAAGCCCTTTTGTTTTGATATCATTTAGGCTGCTTAATAGTGATCATTATTGCTATCGTTTGTTCTTGAAGTGGATTGTGAGATCCCACATCGGTTGGAGAGGGGAACAAAACATTTCTTATAAGGGTATGGAAACCTCTCCCTAGCAGACACGTTTTAAAACCTTGAGGGGACGCTCTTGAAGGAAAAGCTCAAAGAGGACAATATCTGCCTAGCGGTGTGATTGAGCTGTTACAAGTTGTATTAGAGCTAGACACCGGGTGGTGTGCCAGCGAGGACGCTGGCCCCCAAGGGGGGTGGATTGTGAGATCCCACATCGGTTGGAGAGGGGAACAAAACATTCCTTATAAGGGTGTGGAAACCTCTCCCTAGTAGACACGTTTTAAAACCTTGAGGGGACGCTCTTGAAGGGAAAGCTCAAAGAGGACAATATCTTATCTGCTATCGGTGGGCTTGAGCTGTTACAAATTGTATCAGAGCTAGACACCGGGCGGTGTGCCAGCGAGGACGCTGGCACCCAAAGGGGGTGGATTGTAAGATCTCACATCGGTTGGAAAGGGAAACAAAACATTCCTTATAGGGACGTGGAAACCTCTTCCTAGCATACACGTTTTAAAACCTTGAGGGGAAGCTCTCAAAGGGAAAGCTCAAAGAGGACAATATTTGCTAGCAGTGGGTTNATTGATGTGGGGAAATCATTTAGGTTTCTTTTTTTGCCCTTTTCGATTAGAAAATGCATCTTTCACATGTTCTTGTTTGTGGGGCGATCTGGGTTTTCGAGACCCTAATAAAACTGGACGTCTTTTGTTTACATCTGTTAGTAATTTTATCTGGGGGGCTCTGTTTCTGTGCCATTTGAGTACAACAGAGCAGTTTTGTGCAGCAATGAAGACACCCTCTCAGCTTTTCTGGTTATGGTGACCCACATTTTGAGAAAACAACCACGATGCGTATAATGGCTTTGAAATCCGTTGACAATAGAATAGTGTAGATATCAGATAAGTGTTTGAGCTTGTGATTCCATCTGGGTTTGTTTGCAACAAGACAATGGCATGATGAACAAAATATGAACTCGTTCTATGTGAATATGTTGGTTGATATAATCATTTCTCATGTTTATCCTGAATGTGTTTATAAATTTAACTTGTTCTTAAGATACTGACATTGGTTTTTGGATGATTCTAGTTGGAATCAACCTGGAAATTCAACGATTTCTGGATCAGTCAAGGGACTTTGGACATTAATAAGGTTTGGATTTTGGAACATCATTTTCAGATGATTTCCATCTTGTAGGTTTTGGAAAGATTCTTTATACTGTTCGTGGACAAATGGCCAAAGTTATATGAACAATGTTGTTAATACCACGATCCCTGAATTTGACCAAGCCCTTTTGTTTTGATATCATTTAGGCTGCTTAATAGTGATCATTATTGCTATCGTTTGTTCTTGAATAAGGTCTCTGTGTTGCAGGGAAGTTCATGGCAATGGGGAGAGAGGAAGTCTCACCACAGGACTTCAAAACCACTAAAAATGATTGGATTCAACACGCCAAGAAGAATAACATACGTCTTCCTCAAGGCGCCTTTACTGACTTTGAGTGGAAAGATTATTGTCCAGCAGTTTTCAGGTTCCCCTCCTACAAAAATCTCCCTAGAAGTTGTTCTTATCTTATTTTGTTTTTTTTTTTTTTTTTTTTTTTTTTTTTTTTTNTTTTTTTTTTTTTTTTTTTTTTTTTTTTTTTTTTTTTTGTGAATCCAACCTTTTGTCCTTGAACTTCTGAATCCTTAACAAGTTCTGTGAGATCTCAAGTCGGTTGGAGAGGGGAACAAAACATTTTTTACAAAGGTGTGAAACCTCTCCCTAGTATACGCGTTTTAAAACCTTGAGGAGAATCTCTTAAAGGGAAAGCTCAAAGAGGACAATATTTGGTAGCGGTGGGCTTGGTTGTTACAAATGGTAACAGAGCTAGACACCGGGCAGTATGCCAACGAGGATGTTGGCCCTCAAGGGGGGTGGATTGTGAGATCCCACATCGGTTGGAGAGGGGAACAAAACATTTCTTATAAGGGTATGGAAACCTCTCCCTAGCAGACACGTTTTAAAACCTTGAGGGGACGCTCTTGAAGGAAAAGCTCAAAGAGGACAATATCTGCCTAGCGGTGTGATTGAGCTGTTACAAGTTGTATTAGAGCTAGACACCGGGTGGTGTGCCAGCGAGGACGCTGGCCCCCAAGGGGGGTGGATTGTGAGATCCCACATCGGTTGGAGAGGGGAACAAAACATTCCTTATAAGGGTGTGGAAACCTCTCCCTAGTAGACACGTTTTAAAACCTTGAGGGGACGCTCTTGAAGGGAAAGCTCAAAGAGGACAATATCTTATCTGCTATCGGTGGGCTTGAGCTGTTACAAATTGTATCAGAGCTAGACACCGGGCGGTGTGCCAGCGAGGACGCTGGCACCCAAAGGGGGTGGATTGTAAGATCTCACATCGGTTGGAAAGGGAAACAAAACATTCCTTATAGGGACGTGGAAACCTCTTCCTAGCATACACGTTTTAAAACCTTGAGGGGAAGCTCTCAAAGGGAAAGCTCAAAGAGGACAATATTTGCTAGCAGTGGGTTTGGGTGGTTATAAATGATATCAGAGCTAGACACCAGGAGGTGTGCTAGCAAGGACGCTAGGCTCCCTAAAGGGTGGATCGTGAGATCCCACATCAATTGGAGAGGGGAACAAAACATTCCTTACAAGGNAAAAGCTCAAAGAGGACAATATCTGCCTAGCGGTGTGATTGAGCTGTTACAAGTTGTATTAGAGCTAGACACCGGGTGGTGTGCCAGCGAGGACGCTGGCCCCCAAGGGGGGTGGATTGTGAGATCCCACATCGGTTGGAGAGGGGAACAAAACATTCCTTATAAGGGTGTGGAAACCTCTCCCTAGTAGACACGTTTTAAAACCTTGAGGGGACGCTCTTGAAGGGAAAGCTCAAAGAGGACAATATCTTATCTGCTATCGGTGGGCTTGAGCTGTTACAAATTGTATCAGAGCTAGACACCGGGCGGTGTGCCAGCGAGGACGCTGGCACCCAAAGGGGGTGGATTGTAAGATCTCACATCGGTTGGAAAGGGAAACAAAACATTCCTTATAGGGACGTGGAAACCTCTTCCTAGCATACACGTTTTAAAACCTTGAGGGGAAGCTCTCAAAGGGAAAGCTCAAAGAGGACAATATTTGCTAGCAGTGGGTTTGGGTGGTTATAAATGATATCAGAGCTAGACACCAGGAGGTGTGCTAGCAAGGACGCTAGGCTCCCTAAAGGGTGGATCGTGAGATCCCACATCAATTGGAGAGGGGAACAAAACATTCCTTACAAGGGTGTGGAAACCTCTCCCTAGCAGAGCATTTTAAAACCTTGAGGGGAAGCCTTTGAAGGGAAAGCTCAAAGAAATAATATCTATTAGCGGTGGGCTTGAGCTGTTACAAGTTCACCTAGTAATCTTGAAGCTAGATGAAGCTAAAAGTTTAAGCTTTCCTTATTTTCTTCGTTTGTTTGTTCTTCCAGAAACATACTAGAGCTAGAGAAAATAGAGTATGCTGACTATATGTTGTCCATTTGTGGTGATGAGACTCTAAGAGAAGTTTCTTCGCCCGGAAGAATTGGCAACGTGATATTTCTCTCAAATGACAACAGATTTGTGATAAAAACCCTGCGAAAATCTCAAGTCAAGGTAAGCCCATCGTAACAATATCATAGAATGTCTGCTTGCTTTACAGATAAATACAATTCAGATTTTCCTACCAAAAATTTATACCTGAAACTTTCTCGGGTAAGTATTGAATTGAGACCTTATCACAAGGAATCAACTCAAGAGAAGCTCCGATACCAAATGATAAGAAATGAGTACAAGGAAAGTAAGATTCGGATTACTTTGTTGATCGAATATCTCAACGTAAGAACACTTGTTTGAGATTCGAATCACTCCATAAGAAAAATCGATCATGTCTAGCTTGAATGATTCTAAACATGCAATCTAGATTACGTAGAATTGCAAAGGAAAGGTAAGAACACTTAGCCTTTGTTGAGATTCGAATCACTCCACGAGAAAGATTGATCATGTCAAGCTTGAATGATTCTGCATGCAACCTAAACTACATAGAATTGCAAAGAAACTTTGTCATTGCCTAAAGGAAAGCACAAATGCTTCTTTTACTACATTTTCCAAGTCCCGTTTTAAATGACAACATACATGGCTTTATATAGCCTCAAAATAAAAACCATTAATCTTCCGTGAGGCATTCCAAGAGTTGTAAATATATTTTATTACCATAATAAGCCACTATGTAAATAAGCATTAAAATACATTAAAAAAACACCATAAATTTGTATCCATCTGAGAATAAATGAAGCTCCACTTGAAGTATCTTAAAGCCTTTGTTGCATGAATGAAGCTTAATTCTTCTTAACGTGGCATTAATATTACATGATTGAGATGCCTTGGTTCATATCACCTTATTTTAGCTCAACACTTGATCTCAGGTTCTGAGGGACATGCTTCCTAAATACTATCGACATCTAAAAAAGCACGGCTCGTCATTGTTGACCACATTATATGGACTTCACGTAGTGAGACCCGTCGGAGGTATTAAGGTACCAGAAATTTGTATTGATGTCCTGTCTCATGAGCTTATGGTCTTACTGTATCTGTAGGAGTATAGTGATAAGCACTTCTTCCATATTAGAATGGCTTTGTCTAAGTTTTGATGAAGAAGTTTATCTGAAAGAGTGCAACTCATAAATTGTAGAGATTGTGTGTATCTAGTTTTCATTTTGATGCTTGTTTAATGGTTTTTCGTTTTCTCAGGTTTACTTTGTGGGCATGTCAAACGTCTTGCAATCAGATTTGCACTTGCATCGGCGATATGATCTCAAAGGTTCGTCGAGAGGTCGGAATTTTAACAAAGTGATAGTCCATGAGGAGATAATCTATAAGGATATTGATCTTGATTTCTACTTTTACCTCGAACCGTCCCTCCGTAACAAGATATTGTCGTAAGTTCATTGCGTTAATGCTTCATAAATAATCATCCTAAAGACGAAACGTCCCCTGTGGCGTAGTTTGAAGAGAGTGTTCTTATGTTCTTCAGGCAACTCAAGTATGATTGCGAGTTTTTGGAGGCTGAGGGCATTATGGACTACAGTCTTTTCCTTGGTGTGCATATAGATGCCCCGTCGCGTCAAGGTGGTTTCTCTCCTCCTTTCGAACCATTGACATTTAAGATCATTGATGGCTTAATCATCGAATCAGACTTAGATT
Organism: Cucurbita pepo subsp. pepo; assembly: GCF_002806865.2. Classification (NCBI taxonomy): domain Eukaryota; kingdom Viridiplantae; phylum Streptophyta; class Magnoliopsida; order Cucurbitales; family Cucurbitaceae; genus Cucurbita; species Cucurbita pepo. Next base: position 3,769,137 of record NC_036645.1, on the reverse strand, counting down.
TGTCATTAACTCAAGTATTTAAAGTCAGTTTGAGCATAACTAAATGGATAAAACATGGATAAAATATCAAACTACGATCCCAACGGTCGATGGTTTCATCCTCCACCTCTTCAATCATATCGTATATATTTTGCATTTAAGCCGAAAAGGGAACTTGTGAACCGAACATAACTTTTCTTAGTTCGATTCAGGCTCATTAGACCGGAGAAATTCTGTTTCTGGAACGAGGACCACTCGACATGACGATGCAGAGTTGACGGTTGCTGGCATTCTTAAACATAATGGCAGGTATCCACCATTGGCTCTTTAGATCATTCTGTTTTTTGTTTCTAGTAGTATTTTGAGCCAGCAGCCATGGCCTGCTTGAACTAACGAGGTGTTCATATCAGGCTTGGTGCAAAACTTCCTGCAAACGCGGTCCGAACGCCGAGGAACGAGATGGGAATCGTTTCTTCACCAAGCAGGGTCAGGGTGCCAGAGTGCTACAATGTATTGCTATACTTTGGAGTAATAGACATTTTCCAGAATTACAATGTGATCAAGCGTCTAGAACATGCTTACAAATCTATACAATATGATTCCAAGACAATCTCAGCTGTTAACCCCAAAGTATATTCTTCTCGCTTCCAGGATTTCCTCAGCAAAGTGTTCTTAGCAAGAGAATCAACCTAAAACTGGTAACCCACTTCAGTCTTGTTGTTCAAAGAAAGAATGGCCCTCGGGAATCAACATCTTATACTCTGCTCATCTTACAGGAACTTCGAGTGTTGATCCATGTGAAGTCAACCCAGTTGTAGTAAGAACTCTTCACTTTATTGGGCAATGAATTGCATGAAATGTGGTTTAGAATTCAGAGGAAACAAACCCATTTGATCCATATAAGGGAAAAAATCCGTGGCTAACTTTTCAACCTTCTATAATTACGTTTTTGAATGTGGTTCTTGGTTTAAACAATACTGCTGCACCAAAACTAGCTGGTTTTGAACACAAATCTATCATCCGTTACAATAACATGCTCTTCCTCCCTCCATTGACTCTGTCATTTTCTTAAACGCCGATCCCAGATCTCTCCCACCATTGATTTGCTTACCCGTCTCCATTATTGCCCACCATTTTCCCCTTCCACTTCACTATATAATGCCCCCACCTCTCTCCCTCATTCCATATCCCATTCCTTCCACCGCGGAGGGAGAGAGCTGCCGACCGAGCTCCCTTCAATTCAAAGAGAGGGGGGGTTGAGGGTCAAAGGAAGTGCTGCGAGTTCATGAATGCCTATGGGGTGCCGCTCCTTCGCCTAAGCGCGCCGCCGCACCTTCCAAAGGCTTGCATGCGCTCGGAGCTGTTCTTGCCTTCTCCTTTCCTTTATTGGATTGAAGGGAGCTCTTCCCATGTTATCTCCTCCGCCGCTTTCTCTTTCTCTTATCTATCAATTTCTTATCATTTCTTCCCTTTTTCTTCAATGTTTTCAAATGGGTTGTTCTTAATTTTCGTTTTGATTGTAGGTTTGATGTTGGTTCGAGCAAGCTAGCTCTAGTGGTAGCAGACACTGATAGCGGTCGTGATTGATGTTGTTCGACAAGGAATGTTTTAGGCTGATGATGAAGGCTTCAATTACGATCTTTGTCGTTGATGTATTACATAAATAGTATGATTGATGCTGGCTTTGTAGCGTCCATCTTAAATTTAAATCTAATGTTTCATTTATTATTTCATTTAAATTCAATTCTTGTTCTTCCTTCATCAAACATTTAATCTTCAACAAATATAAACACAATTCAATTATTCCTTCCTTCAACGCCTTACTATACGAACCGAAGATTCGATCCTTCAATCCTTCAATAATAACGTATACTTCGAACTTCTAACTTTTCATTATTTATGAAAATGACTCAAATACCCTCCACGATATTTACTTCTCCATGGTTGATATACTCCACCTCTAACAACCACGGTTTGATATTACGGTCGCCTGCCATCGGAAACAAGGTAGAGTGGTGGTCCATGGTAGCGGTCACACTCACAACTAACGATAGTTTCGTTGTTCACCACAATTGATCTTAATATGATAGTATGATAGCTTCGTTATTCACCAAAGTTGATTATGTGTACTTTTTTTTTAACCGAGTTGAAGTTTGGTCCCTCGTTCAAGACAGGGCGGAGACGGGAGGGTATCCTCCTCCCATCCCCAACGCTAAATCCACCTGAATATTTAATTTTTGTATAAGAAAATATAATAATTATTTATAACAATAATGTAAACTTTAAAACCCTTTAACTTAATTACATTCATATTTGTGTGATATTATATTTCATTTCATAATATAATCCTTTTGTAGGTTGGAAAAAAAAGTATATGCTTAAATAAATAAAACAATAATACTAACTTTAACTTAAAAATTATATACAATTTTATATTAAAATTTAATAAATTTTAGTAAGAATAATAAAAAAATAAAAAAATAAAAAAATAAAAAAATAAAAAGGAAAAACAAAGATTTTCTCGCGATCCAAATCCCCAAACAAAGATTCGGTATAAATACGACCGCAATCGTCCAAAACAAGAAATTAATATGGAAAATTCCCACGGAAACGGACATTAGGAGTACATCTCCACCCCGCCTTGCCCCGTGTTGTCATACCCAAAGTCGGCAAAGATTCTCGGAAAAAAAGAAGGAGAGATAATATCTTTCTATCGTCCTTTATCCAAAATCGATAATAAATCATATATTTCGACAATTAAGCTAGGTATAATCAATAACGTTAATTAATTTTCAAATTTGAAGGGTAGGAAACAAATAAAGTATATAAAATAAAATAAAATAAAATAAAATATCCCTTAAGGTACGTTGATAATGACAAATTAATTAAATAAAAGGGAAGAAAATGAAGGAATTTGTTAGGAACTTTATGTTAAAAGTCCTGGTTGGAGTTGTTGCATGTATTGGATGAAAATAAATAAAAATAAAAAATAAAAATGAAAAAAGCATTAGTTTTAGGGTTTCATGTGAGTTATAATTATTAATTATTATTTGAATTAGGGTAACAAAAAGCATGCAAAAAGCAATAAAAAAATGGGAGAAACAACTTACCATATTTCAGAAGCTACAAGCGGTAGCTTCCGCCCAGTTTTCCGGCCGACGTAACCGTTCGTATGCCTGCCTGCCTATTTCTCTAAGGGCAGCCGCCATTCCCTCTTTCATGAGTTTCATTCATTACCATTACTAATTCTTTTATGTTCTTCGGTAACACACATATCGGGTTGGGTTGAGTTAGATTGGAGAAAGTTTTTGGAATAACTCGAAATTTCAAGTTGATTGAGTTAGTGACCCGAAGAACTTGAAAATAGTTCATAACTCAACCCTTTTATTTTCGAGTTGGGTTGGAGAAAGTTTTTGAACCAAACCTAAATTTCGAGTTGTTGAGTTGATGACGTGAACAACTTGAATAGAGTTTACAACCCAATTCCTGTATTTTCAAGTTGGGTTGCTTTTGAACGAGTTGTGTTTTTTTTTTTTTTAATTATTAAAAAATATATATATTTATCTACCGTATATATAAATATCAAACAATTAAAAGTTACAATGCATGACTGATATTGATTACTAACGTTAAATTTTCTTAATTTTCATAATAATCTTAAAAGTAGGGTTGGATCGAGGTGTAACAGTATTTTTGGGTTGGTTTGATTGACGTGGCGGCGAACAAAATATTAACCCATGAACCAACCCAAAATTTTCAACTTTCCAAAAATTCAACGAGATTATAGAAACATTTCTGAATAAATTTAATGTATATCCACGTGGATGTATGATGTATGCATATGTTATGCAACGAAGGGGACGGGCCCATTCGAGAAGAGATAAAATAAGGTGAAAGAAATAGAACAGGTTAATCTAGTATCGAGCACTGAGAAAGACTCAACATTCAATTTAACTCCTACTTCTACTACTTTGGTTAATTTATCTTGAACGTCCAAAAATCTGAAGAAAATTTGATGATGATCTCGATTAGGCACGACAAGAAAATGTTATTAAATGTTATAAGAACCCGATTAATACAAAACTTTGCTTAGGTCGGTGAACACAAACCTAAAAGATTAATTGGATAATCAAAAGATAAACTCTCACAAATAGAAGTTCATAACTCGGTCGAGATTAAAATCGAGCCGTATATGTACAAACAAAAATTAATACAATGAAAGCCCAATATATCTAAAAGGGTCCGGCCATAATAATAGACTTGGGGTTGGGCCAACATGAATTTGGGTCACCTAAAACAATCACTAAAACTAATTGGATAGCAATAATAATGTTATATTAAGTGAATCAAATACCATAGTCTAATAAATACCATATTCTAATAACGAACCATTCTGATTAGTTGATAATATTAATTGAGAATTTTGTGAAACGATTTCTAATAAAGGTTCCATTAGTTCCTAATTCATGTCGAGCAGACATTGTTGTTGTGAGAATTCTTAATTCCTCGTAACATAAATGATTACAATTAAAAAATATATATATTATTATCTTAAATAGAGAATTGGATAGAGTACGACATGTGGTGTCCTCCCGTAGAACTATAATACAGGAGGATATATCTATACATACACACACATGTTTATTACATTAATAAATACAAGTCTTTATACATACTTCAATCGAATTCTACTAAAAAATATAGGTATAGGTGCTTGTTCGGGATTGATTGCTTATTTAAAAAACGAACCCCATCGAAAAAACAAATTCGATTAGGCCCTAACTTAGGGGTCATTCCTACATCGAGGAGTTAGGAAGAGGCTTTCAGGACAATCGGGTCTTTCTTGCATGGGCTTGGGCTTGCTTTAATGATGGTTCATATAGGCTTGAGTCTCTCATTCGGGCCTTCTTGAAAAATTAAAAAAATATTTATAAGAGTTGTCGAAGAATAAATAATAAAAGATAAACTAAATATATCGTAAACAAAAATGTATTTTTAAAATTAATAATAAATTTAAAATTGAAAATGGAAGCAATAATTAATAATGAATATTAAAAAGGGAAATAATTAATATAAATAATTAAGCAAAGAGTGTGGTAGGGACAGGTACAGGAATTTGATAAGTCCAATCCCCTTTATTACGGTCGGTAATTGTTAGGGGCGCCTCTTTCCCCCATAACCAAACAAACAGCTAAAACCAATTCAAGAAAGCCTTCTTGCCGCTTTGGTTGTTCTGCTTCTCTCTCTCTCTCTCTCTAGACATTTATCGATTGTCGAGGTCTCATTCCTCTGTGAACTCAAATGTAGCGCCTTCGATCCTGTTAGGGTTTCGATTTCTGAATCGTCTTTTGTCGATTGCCTTCGGTTTGATTCTAGAGATTTAGGGTTTTCATTAGGGGGGTGGGGGGGTTTCAGCGGTCTGTAGACATGAAGGATTTGAATTCGGATGTTTTTGACCCAACGGCTGGGATGGATTCGGATTATTCGCGTGCTTCTTGTTCTTCACCATCCGACGCGGATTTTGGATTCGCTTTTAACGATAGTAATTTCTCTGATCGGTTGCTTCGGATTGAGATTATGGGGGAACCGGAGGAGGCCCGTCCAGATTCTGTGGGATGTACGAGCATCCTCGATTGGGCTCGACGGAAGAGACGGAGAGAAGATTGCAAGAAGGATAACGGTAAATTTTGTTTCTAATTTTTCTATTTTACCTTTTGTTTTTGTCTCTTGGCCTAGAAATTGCCTTTGTTTGATCGGTGGTGTTGAGGAACGACCGGGAACTTGGAATCGTTGAAGTCTTTGATTTCTTGTCTGGGGAACGGAGAGATTACTCTATTTGGTTGGGGAGGAAAATGACGAAGTGGATTGGTACAGGAGTAATTATGTGGTGATTGCAGAAAATAAAATGACGCTGGCCTCAGTTTTCAAGGTGACGTAGGAATTGTTCATATTTGTTTGCAAGGTGAAATAGGAAATGGAGAACAATGGTTCATGTTGTTTTATTAAGATTATGAGAACTGAGCTGCCCTGAAATTTCTAGCTTGATGGTATGCATAATAGAGAATTACTGCCACTGCAACAAATGGTATATCGGCAAGGGATGTTATTTTGTCGAAGAGGATTCCTTTTTATATGATGTTTAGATAGAATGAACCTGTATAATTTTAAACGTCATAATTTTATGTTTGTTTGCTGTATCTGAAATTGAAACCATCGGTTTACTTTGATGAGAATTGCTCTGGTTGGTCTTTCTGTTGTTTTGATAGAACTGAACTGTGATCGAGCAAGTTTCTTTATGTAGCCATCAAACTGTGTATTAGTTCTATGTTACATTGTTGTTAATTGGACGTGGACCCTGTAATTTTCATTATTCTTGTATATGGCCTTTTGTACGTATTCAGGTTCGGTTCCTTTCTTTGTTCAAACATCGTTTCTTTATGATCAACTTTCTTTGCAGTTGTCGATCTAAATGGATGCCCTGAGGAGCAAGTCTTAAATGGAAGCCATCCTGATATGGATGATGGCATACCTTGTGACAATCTAGATGATGAACCTGCTCAAATGATTGAAGAGCTACATTCAGGTATAGACAATACAGATGAGGAAGCTAACTTATTGATGTTATTTAGGTTGCCTAATTCAAAATGAGTTTTCTTGAATTTTTTCTTCTGCGTGGTTCTAATCCTTAAGAAAATGTAACATTGAGTTATATTTGGGAATTATGTAGCTTACACGAAAGAAAATGTTCAGTGTCATTTAAATGGAGCTGACATCCTGTTTAAAATCATTAGATTATTATAATAAAATGTCTTGAAATTTTCATTTGCTGCAGGTGATGAAGCTGCAAATGGCGATGAATCAAGCTGGGGGATGGATTGTTCTACTGTTATTAAAGTCAAAACGTTGCATATCAGCTCTCCAATTTTGGCTGCTAAAAGCCCTTTTTTCTACAAGGTAAAAGCAAATATATATTTATACGATTTAAGAATATATTAATTTTTCTATTTGTTAAATTTTTGTACGAACTGTCGTTTATAAATCCTTTACTCTTATCTAAGAAATAATTTCCTGTCTAGCTTTTCTCTAATGGGATGAGGGAGTCTGAACAGCGGAATGTGACCTTACGAATCAATGCCTCAGGTATACATTAAAAAATTCATTGTCTCTTTCTCTTTTCTGTACATCTTATTCTTTATTACAGACCATACTATTTATAATTTTCTTTCCTTCTACCATACAGAGGAAGCTGCACTAATGGAGTTGCTGAATTTTATGTATAGCAATACCCTATCTTGTAGCACTGCTTTGTCTTTGCTCGATGTGCTTATGGCCGCCGACAAGTTTGAGGTTGCTTCATGCATGAGGTATTGCAGCAGACTTTTAAGAAATTTACCCATGACGCCTGAGTCTGCATTGCTATATCTAGAGCTTCCATCCAGTGTCTTAATGGCTGAAGCAGTCCAACCATTGACTGATGCAGCAAAGCAGTATCTTGCTGTTCGCTACAAGGACATAACCAAGTAAATTTCTGATGCTCTCAAGTTATTCAATGATATTTTTCTTTTCCATAATTTTCTTCTTATTTTCCAGTTTTTAATCTTTGTTTGTGGTGGGGAGAGGGAAGTTTTTGAGGGGGAATGTCAATTTGAAGGATTCTACTCAAGGCCGTGTTCCCTTTAGAAGGAATCAAATAATTTTCAAAATAACTGTAACCAGGGAAAAATTGTTATCTGGATCCTAAATGTTAGTAGTACGTGGTAGTGGTAGATGTTCGGCCTTCCACCTCCAACTCTTGGCTTAAACCAAGCTTGGTGAATGGAGCTGAAATATTCCAATTATTTCTGTTTTATCCCTTTAGTTGGAAGTTAGAGCATGTCCATTTCTTTGCTAATGGAGTGTTTTCTTCAACTTAGTACTTTTTTTTCTCTTTTTGTGGATACTCTATCTTTTGGGACTTGTGGTCCTACCTCACTAAGTTAGTCATAATTTACAAGAAATTGCCCTAAATTCACATAATTTTGCATTGTGAATATGCACATTTTCACTGAGAATAGATCAGAGTTTTGAGAGGTGCACGGTTGAAATTCATCCATTGCATCTCAATGGTATATCATGAACTGACACATTCAGTTACGAATTTGATGAAAAAGCTCGATTGTTTATCCAACCATCAAATTAGACATTAAGACAAGAGACAACTTTTTGACTATATTTGTGATATAATGGATTTTGAGTGTGGTTGTTTCTTCAGCAATCATTTGTTACAGCCTTTTACCGACTTCCCCCCTTGTGTCTGTCATGTTTCGGTTCTACTGGGAGGGAGTATATTTCTCAATTAGGCTTCTTGTACTTGACCAGGTACCAGGATGAGGTTATGGCTTTGCCTCTTGCAGGAGTGGAGGCAATATTGTGTAGTGACGATCTACAGGTTGCATCAGAGGATGCAGTATACGATTTCATCTTGAAGTGGGCTAGAGCTCAGTATTCAAGGTTGGAGGAGAGGCGAGAAGTGCTGGGGGCCAGACTTGCACGTTATATTCGATTCCCCTTTATGACTTGTCGAAAGCTTAAGAAAGTTCTGACCTGCAATGACTTCGACCATGAGGTTGCTTGCAAACTTGTGCTTGAGGCCCTTTTCTTCAAGGCGGAGGCCCCTCACCGGCAGAGAATCATAGCTGCGGATGAGTCGGCTTCCTCAAACCGCCGATTCTTTATTGAGAGAGCATACAAATACCGTCCAGTCAAGGTTGTTGAGTTTGATTGCCCTCGGCAGCAGTGTGTAGTATACCTGGACCTAAAGCGGGAAGAATGTACAAATTTGTTTCCGTCTGGGAGAGTGTATTCTCAGGCATTCCACTTGGGTGGACAAGGATTTTTCCTTTCAGCTCATTGCAACATGGACCAGCAGAGCTCATTTCATTGTTTTGGGCTTTTCTTGGGAATGCAGGAAAAAGGATCAGTATCTTTTGCAGTAGACTATGAATTTGCTGCAAGATCAAAGCCTACAGAGGAGTTCGTTAGCAAATATAAGGGCAATTACACATTCACGGGAGGCAAGGCTGTTGGCTATAGAAACTTGTTTGCAATACCATGGACTTCTTTCATGGCCGAAGATAGTCTATACTTCATAAATGGAGTCCTCCATCTTAGAGCTGAACTTACCATCAGGCCCTGACCGACCCCGACCACGACCACGTTCTGTTCTGTTCTGTATCTAAAGGATCGAAAGGTATTATCCAACTATATCTTGTGTAGGTTGTCTAACCATCTAATTTTTTGTACGTCTTTTTTTTTCTTTTTTCTTGTTTTTTTTTCTTGGCTCCCCTTTTGACATCCCTCCCTCGATTCAAAGAAGATGATGTGATAGTAAAACTGTTCTATTGCTAATACTTGAATCTCAATTATGTTATACTAAAATCTCTCTGGATATTGCTTTACTTTCCTTCTCGATACTACTTATCATCAACATTTGCAACCTGAAATTCTGGTATCCTAAATCTTTGAGATCTTTTTGGTAGCCATAGAAATTTGACTGTTCTGTTTCTATGAGAACTGTCACTGCCAAAGTTGGGTAATAATTACTATGTCATGGAAGTTCATGAGTCTCTGAGCACTGTTTTCTAGAAGAAGATTGATTAAGAAGTGTCCCATAAAGATTTTGTTTTCATTTCGTGTTTCTGAAAACTGTTTCTTGAAGAATACTGGTTAAGTTAAGTGGGTTAATGTAGAAGGATTAGAAAAATTATTTTTTATCACGTTATTCAATTTGTTGTGGTATTGCTTTGAAGATTTTATTTTTAATGCACAAATTTGGTCATGATTCAATAATAGTAACCTTCCAAACAAGAAAAGTTGCTAGTCTAGCATATTTTCTTATTTATAATTGTCACAAACGATTTATCTAAATTGTTCATGGGGAGACATGTGAGTGAGTATTCTATATATGTTTGTTCATGGGGAGACATGTGAGTGAGTATTCTATATATGTTTGTGTACCTTATCGAAATTGGTTTGGACCAGGATCACACAGAACAAAGGGATGTTATGTGCAGGGTTCATATGTGGTCAACCAGTTGACTCCACTCAGGCTCCATTTTCAATGAATTTCACCATTTTCTTTTTCTGAAGCAAGAAATAAGTTTTGAGAAAAAAGGGATTGTTTCCATTTACTGAACTTGACAAATCTTATCATACAGATACAAAGAAAAGGGGGCATATTGCCTCTTACAAACTAAGTGGAATAGAGTACAAAATGATGATTCATAAGAGGAACCAAGCATGTCGAAACACGGTGCCCAATGACGCGCATCTTATTCTGCTCCAGCAATCTTCTTCTTCAATGCTTCAATGTCATCAGCTAGCTCCTTTCTGCTAGACTGAGGAAGCAAGAAGAAACAAACAACATTCTTGAAGTCAATATCCAGTTGCAGAACCAACCAAGAGCTATGATTACATTTCTATGGTTTCTTAGAACTCTCAGATTCTATTTGGCATTTCCATCCAATTATGTTTTGGATCAGATTAGACAATCTCTTTAGAAACATGTGACAAGAAACGTTTTAATCTCGAACAAAACTTAGAAACCATAGCAAAATCTCATCAAGGGTGAAGCTTGAGAAAGCATCAAACATTAAAATGATGACATAATGCAGACTTTGTTGTAAATCACGGACCTCCACAATAGTATAATATTGTCTACTTTGAGCATAAGCTCTCATTGTTTTACTTTTAGTTTCCCCAAAATACCTCATAGCAATAAAGATTTATTCCTTACTTATAAATCTAATTAGCCAATGGGATTCCTCCTCCAACCATTCTCAACAAATCTTGTTTGAAACAGGTTTTAATTATTTTCTCTACTTACCTTGAAGAGTAGATATCGGTACACGAACCACCCTGTATATCCAAGTCCTACCAACTCCAGGATCTTCGGAAGCTGGTGAGAATAGATGGAGATTGAGTGTCAAATGGGCTTAGAAGGGGAAGAAACAAATTGGAAATATAAATACTTAAGCAGAAGCATGAGCTTGATGGAATCATTTACCAATGGAACTGAGTTGACTGCACCAACAAGAATTGAAGAAAGCCATACAGCAACAATCGCCCCACCTCCATAGAGAAGTACCGTAGATTTGTTCTCAAGGGCATCCCACTAGTAAACAATATGACATTAGTATAAGAAACAAAAAAGACCATAAAATGAATGATGAAGAATAATAATACCTTTTCTTTCAAGTCTGTAAAGAGCTCAGAAGCATCAGCAGCAGATGATTCTTCTGAAGATGAGGCTCGGGTTTGAAGCAGAGACGATCTACGAGACTCTGTCACCAAATGGTAAGTTGGGAAAATCCCATTTGAATCTAAATGGGTCTAAATCAAGAAACTAACATTTCAGTCACAATTCAAAAATAGCAATGAACGAAAACGACAATTTTTATCACACAAAAAGTGAACCATGTTCTTAAACTACAGACCTCATTTCCAACAATTTTCTATGAGATGGGGGCAGGCTGCCAATTATGAAGTTTTCTCTGATTTCCTTGAAGTCCATAGAACATATCTTGTGAGATCTCACATTGGGTGGAGAGGGGAACAAAACATTCCTTATAAGGGTGTAGAAATCTCTCTCTAGTAGACGCGTTTTAAAATCGTGAGGCTAACGACGATACGTAACGGGACACAGTAGACAATATCTACTAACATTGGGCATGGACTATTACAAATGGTATCAGAGCCAGACACCGGGCGGTGTGCCAATGAGGATGCTAGACCCCAAGGAGGTGGATTGTGAGAACCTACATTGGTTAGAGAGGGGAATGAAGCATTTCTTATAGGGTGTGGAAACCTCTCCCTAGTAAACGCGCTTCAAATCGTGAGGCTGACGGCGATACATAATCAGTTAAAACGGACAATATCTACTAGCGATGGGCTTGGGCTATTACATATCTTCTCTAAAACTGAAGTTCCATAAGCTATACAAATCTAAGATATTTAATATTTAATGGAAGCATAAACCTATGCATTTGCCCATCAAAACTCATATTCTAAATTCACAGATTCACAAGGCTTCTCTTGAAAGTAAGCATAGTTTATAGATGTATGATGTGTGAAATTGGTTTGAAAAATTCACGTGTAAGGTCTTGAATGTAAATCACAGCACCTTAATCCACTTTTTCATAATGCAGGATTACCAGCAAACTTAACGCACTCAATCGTGTAGCAGTTGAGTTGCCAGAATTGAATGAACTATAAAACTAAAAAAAGTTCAGGCTCAAATCACGGGGACAAATTATCTTCATGAATCGAATGATACACACACAACCAAGCTCCAAAAGTCAAGACCCAACTAAGAAGATACCCAAAGAGAAACGAAAACATCAGAAATTAAAACAGACCGAGAATTTCATCTTGCACACAATGTGTTCGACGAATTGCCCAAAAGAAAATTAATAGGATTTTACGAGAAAGTTACCTAAGGAGATTTTGAGGGAAGTGGGGAAAGAAGGGGAGCCGAGTCGAGGTGGGAGGAGCGGCATGGCGGAGCGGCGAGTGGGTTGCGGAGCAGCCAGAGAAGGTCTCAGAACGGCGGTGGCCGCTGTGGGAGAGGCCGTGGCTGCCATTTCTTTGCAGATAGTTCAATCAAACTTGAGAATCGACGCCGGAAAGAGAGAGGAATCCCCAATCAAATGGCCGTCGAGGAGTTGCCGCTTCTAACGACTTTTCGATCCCTCGTGTTTGCAGAGATTTTCTTTTTGGATTCGCCATTTTCTATGCTCAGAAATGGCTTGTTTATCCGCGATCACAGTTTGGGAAGATGGCCTCTGGTACCGACACGTGGACACACCCTTCGTTGTGATTGGTTAGTTCCCTATCTAAAATCCTTCCTTGAGGACTCAAAATTTTCTCCGCTTTAGTTTAGTCAAGAGAATCTTACTCAAACGCCTCAAAATGTACTATACATTCAAGTCAACTAATGCATTGACCTAGTAGAAACTTGGAGAGTCGTGGTCGTTGAATTTAAGGGTCATCTCACACGGATCGACCTCCCATCAAATTGTCGACCAAGGAATAGACAACAAGTGGCTAACCTTTCTCGTCGCACATGTTCCCAAAGGTCATCCATATTAATCAACGTACTCACCTGACTACTTCATTAATCGCCTCATGAATAAGGTCAAACTCATGAGTCAACCCAAAATTGACAAAACATACTTGAGTATCAAATACATTGGCTCAATAAATTTGGTCACATTTAAATTGGTGAGATAGCTCAACTAGGATCGATGATCCAAACAAGACACAAAGTGGGTGTTTGTTCTATCATACAGGACTATATGTCCTATTACAAAGATATAAATACGAGTGTTGGACTGACCACCTAATGATGCCCAAATTTTGCTACGGTTGGTCCACAAGTGACTGCTCGACACCCCCTAAGATCATCCAAGCTTACATACTATAATTTTACACCAATAATATTAAGCCCTAAATTTAGACTAATTTTATCTTTTTGATGTGCTAATAGTAGTATATTCTTCGTTCTTTTCAAGATTTTTCTTCATTTTGCAATTTCCCTTTACTACGAGATAGAGAATTGTGACATTCTTCATTTTCCCGGGTATTCACCTTATATCATTCTTTGTAGTCGGTCATGGATCAACCAACTGACAATCGAGGTGTCTCACTCAATTAAATGGCCTTGGATTGATCTGAGTCAATATGTTTGATAAGCTCGAATATGTTAGGTTGAATGACGCTGTAATCTATATGGGTCACGACCTTATGTATATATATATATATGTACCATGAGCATTACATGTTGGGCCTTGATCCAGGGTAACAAACTAGTAAATCCCGAGATTATCTTACTATGTATAAATATGTTTAGCAAGTAGACTCAAGTTTGTTGGTCGGTCAACCCATAACATCGAGGCGGGGATGAAGAACGTGGAGAGTAAAGATGTCCATAAGGTTCTTTGTCCTTATTCTTGTCTCTTATTTCAATCTTCATTACTGCAAAATTTCTCATTTATTTTTGCTTGAATCGAGGCAAGAATTCTTCGCAGGTAATTGGCTAGACGAATTTTCGTGAAAAATCTTTCCCATCTTTTTATATATTTTTTTAAGAAAATAATCATTTAAAAAAATCAATCTTAATAAATCCAAAAATATTTCATAAAAAAAAAAATATAATAGATTATTCAACGTTAACTTTTAAAAACTTCTAGTATTACAACATAATCTTTCCCACTTACTATATATATATATATATATATATATATATATATATATATATATATATATTAAGCCCATTCAAAACTAAGTCGGTCCGAAATTACCCAATGGGCCGGCCCATTGATTTCTGGCCTGTTAATATAATGACTACCCCGATTTCCTCCACGAAGCCCACAAATTAAAAAACACATTTTCTTTATCCTTTGTATAAATAATAATTATCTTGTCTAATTAAAAAAAATACAACAGTTTTTTTAGGTCGATTATGCCATATCAAAATGACCAATCTACCCCTAGCTATTAAAAGCTCGGAGTGCTTTGTTTAAGACAAAATAACACTATTAATTACAAATAAAATTGAATCCATACGCTCTATCCATTACTTCTACCCTTCCGTAATTCGGAACTTTTTATTGTTGTTGACTTTAATAACAGGACAAATTTTATGATTTGACGTGGAATTTATAATTAAAAAAAACAGGTTTATGGGCGTGAATAAAGGTGATGCTGACGTGTACAAATGTACACTAGTTCTACTTGTAATATTACACGTGGAGGCAGACAAAGAAGGTTAATAATAGCTGCCACATCACAATATGAACTGGAACAACCGGTCAATTGTCCCGATTCAATCAAGAGCGGCAGGTGGGGGTTACATTCGTCATTTTCTACCTAATATCAGGGGTATTATCGGGAAGGACGGGAAGAAACGTAAAATAATAATTTAAAATAAAAAATTAATGCGAATGAAAAGTGTAAATGAATCCGATCTCAAGCATTTTTTCTTCGAGTCCACGTCAACTTGGGCCCCACATGAGGTGACCCGAAGGCCTGTGAGACACGTCACACTGTCGCTAAGATGCTTCGTCTCATTCGCCTCACCGTTTAAATTATTTAAAAAAGGGAAAAGGTATAAATAAATATATTCAGAATAAAGAGGTTGCTGCCACGTAAGATCCACTCCCTCTTTCACATGTCGGTTTCTATGACCACCGTGAAGCACGATCAGCCGTCGATCTTATCCTATCCAATCAACGGTCTTTGATTTTTTTGGTTTCTTTCATAATTTTTCTTTTTCCACGCCTTCACAAGCCGACAATGCCACGTAAGTCCAGATAATGATATAACCGATAAGTGACAACTAATCCTATTAAATACATATTTTAAGTTCATTTATTATAATTTCTCATATCCAACCATTTAAATAGAATTTATAATTTATAATTTAAATAAAATTATTTAAAAAAGTTATAGGATCTCCAAAATATTTTTAAGGTAACCCTCTTATAATTAGGGTAAAATTGAATTATAATTTTATTTTTATAGTTGGTCAGATTGACGAGACAATACAATATCAACTTATAAATAAACCATAATTTTTTTATTGGTTAAATTTTTAATTAAATCCAACCTTTATGGTTTGAATTAGATAGTCTAAATTGATTGGGGAGAAAAAAATATTTTTCGTTTTTAATATCCATGCAAAAAAAAAAAAATATATATATATATATATATATGTGTATATATATATATATATTTAAATATGCAACTTTTAAATAATGGTTCAACTACTCTATATTGGGTATTCTTACTTTATTGTAAAATGTACAGAGTCATGTGTGTTAGATTATTTTAACCTATGCTACATTATTGACAAACTTATTCAACGATATAATCATTTCAATTCTTTTTAACACATATTCTAACTAATTAAATTAGGTCGATGTTAAACATAATTACCATTTATACAATAACACCAAAATTACAATAAATAAAGATCAAAACTTTGGTTAGATTTAAGTTATGTCCTGAGACTTTAAAATTTTATTATTTTCACCCCTAAACTTTGAAATTATTAAAAAAAAAATGTTTATCTAGATAATTAAAACTGGTGATAAGAGGAGACAATAATGTTGGGCCACCCTATGAAATCCCATGAAGACTTTGCATTATAGTCCCAAAGTTTAGATAAAATTGCAAATTGTAAACAAAAAAATTGCCACTTTGGGGCACGATATTTTCCATTATTACGGCATGCGAACAATTGACGCAACTGTTCACCATAGTCATCAGCCTAATTCAAAAAAGCCTACGACTATAGGTCATTCCTACCTAAGAACTCTTTTAGGGAATTTGAAAATAACATTTTTATATTAATTTATAATAATAATAATTTATTGACTCATTTTGACAATTATAGGTTATAAACCCGGAATTAAATTTATTTATTTATTATAATTAATAATTTTTTAAAAATACTGTTAGATTCTGGAGTTTTCTATCTTGAGGTTGAGGGCCGGGGGGAGGAATCCGGAACACAAATTAAACAGGAGGGCCAAAGCGCAATAATGGGCAATGTGCAACGTATTACACGTGGCAGTCGGAGGGGCTGTAGGTGGGATTTTTTATTTTTTTATTTTTTTTTAAAGAAAAGTTTGAGAAGCGTGACGGTGAGCTGGCTACCCAAACTGTAGGCCCCATGTGGTTGTGCTGTGGACACGTCATCCCTAGGACCACGTACAACTCCCGTGGGGACCACCCCCCCTAAGTACGTGTTCAGTTCCCTTTTCCTGACACTGCTTCGGTGGCGGTGATCCTCTCCTCCGCATCATATTTCTCGTGGCACTTTCCTCACCCTCCGATCCTCTTCATCTTCTCTATCCAATTATATTCACGCAAATGGCCCTGGCCCCCTTTTTAATTTTTTAATTTTTTTTTACTATAATTCTCTCTAATTTAATATTTTGTTATAAAATTCAATTTTATTTATTTAAAAGCATTAAATACGTCAGAAAATATAAATTAAAATTTCAAAACCTTATTTAATGTTTTTAAATTTAAAACTTATTACTACAAGATTAAAAATTAAAAAGAAATTAATCTTTAATTTAATAATAGTACATGTGTGGGACCGGTTGTATACGTGGGGTGACTTGGAAAGCGTATAGGATACAGAGATGGTGAGTGGACGGTCAGGATTTTGAGATTTTCCAAATACTCGACAGAGTGCGCCAGACAGGGAGTGCTGCTATCCGCGTCGGATTGAGAGGTCCTCACCCTATTCCTCTCGAATCATAATTACTTTTATACCCTTGTTCTTTTCTTTAAATATCTCTTCTACCCCTTCAATTTTCTTCCACATTTGCCCCCTTAACTTTTCATTTATTACAATGATTCCCTACTAATTTTATTTCAAAAACAAATTGTTTATTATTATGGCTAAAATTCATGACAAGACGTTTACCCGATATTAATTAATTCTATTGTCTGCCAATTATTTATTTTATTTTTTCATTATAATTAAAAATATTGTTTTTTTTTGGATAAATATAAATATGCCTTTTAAAGATGTCGACTAAATGTGAATTGACCAGGTATTGGAAGTTTCCTTTTGTAAGCCTTTAAAAGTAGGTTACCCAAATATAAATTATTAGCATAAGTTTTTTTTTTTTTTTTTTTTTTTTTTTTTTTTTTTTTTTTTTTTTTTNAAAAAAATTACTAAATATTATTCAAAACTAAAGTGCGCCAAATATACTCTTTTGCCCTCCAATATTATTTATTTTAATATATTTCAATTTATGGATATTAGTAAATGTCAACCAATTTAAATGACTTATAAATGGGCCTTTTTGAAATAATTACTTAAAATTAATTTAAAAAATTAAAAGGGTGAAATGACCAAAATGTCCTTACATGCAATCGAAAATCGCCCCGCCCACTATTTCCACTCCAACAATCAATGAGGCAAGCAACTTTGGTAGCTCGTCTAAGAACCATTATCGACGACTTCGTCTCGCGGTGGTAAAGAGTAGTTAATTATAATAAAACATTTTAAGTATAGAATAAGGTATAAAAACTTTTCTTTTTTATAATAAAACTAAAGTATTTTTAAAAAAATATTTAAATTAGAAGTAAATCTAAACCGATCTTACTATCCCATGAGTCTATTTAGTGGAAACTTTTAAAATACTTTTCAGCCAAAAAAGGGAGGGATTTTCCAGGTGTGCGCATTGCTGTACATTGCCAATAAAATCAAACCACGTGTTCAATGCTATAATAATTAAATAATGAAAAATTAAGTCACGACAAAATATCTCCTTTTCTTCAAAGAAACACCCGATTTAGACCGTCGGATTAGTGGCCGATGGCCAACTCCAAGGGTCTTTGCTGGCATACAAACGTGGATTAGTTATTTTAATCGTAATTAATTAAACTATCTTTAGCGACCACGTCAGCGGAATTGGGCCGGGCTGGGCCCATGACCCAATTAGAGGAATAGATCGAATCTTATGTGGACACGTTTACGGAGGAGGTGATGTCAGAATAAAAAAAATAAAAAAGAAATGGGGGGTGCACGAATCTCGAGGGGCCAGCTCAACAACCACCATAGCCCACCACCCCCGTATTTACGGTATACGTATACATTTTCCATTTATCGGACACGTGTTTGATGACGTGGATGGTGCCTTGGCGCTCCCTTTCTCATTCTCATTTCCCCGCCTCCCCTCTCCCTCCTCTTTCTTCACCACTTTCATTCTCTCTTTCTCTCCCTCTCTCTCTCTCTCTCTCTCCGAAGAAACGTCCTTCCCGTTGCGAAGAACTTTTTGTCCAAAAGTTAATGCAGAGGATTGAAGCTGCGGTTTTCGCCATCGAAGTTAGTTGAAGAAGCTCGAGCTGTATGGAATATTCTCGTTCGTCTTTTTTTTTTTTTTTTTTTTTTTTTTTTTTTTTTTTTTTTTTTTTTTTTTTNTTTTTTTTTTTCTCTCTTCTTCCTGTTTATGATTTTCTTTTTGTTTCTTGTTTAATGTTTCATAGAACTGAAGCTATGTGAAATCTGCCTTTTCTTTGAACAAATTTGAGGAGGAGAATTGAATTCTTGTGCATTTACTGCACTTTTTTTTGAAGTATTTGCTCTGTTTGTTCGTCTAGGGAATGGAGAACCGTGAGGTTTAATTATGGATTTTTGAAGTCTGAATTTGATTGTTGAAGTATTCTAGTTTGTTGCTGATAGGAAATTACGGGAAACGAACTTTAAGGATACGAGTGTTGCAACTTTTTTATTTTCTGTTAGTAGGCGTTGGGAATTTAAACTACTCTTTCCTTCCATCTCTAAACGAAATCCCGAGGATAGAAGCTTGTTTCAGCTGGATCTTTGTTCTTACTCTTCGTCAGGACCTCCATTGCTTAATCCCTCTGTATTTTCTTGATCATTTGGTTCAGTTCGGACTATGTTCTCGGTCTTTCCTGATCTTTTCATTCGTTTCTGCATTTTTTTGATGATGGATGAACCAAAATTAGATGCCAGAAGAGAATTCGAAAACGTAAATTCATTCGAGAAGAACTGCAAAAGTTTCAGGCAATTTACATGGAGAATTGAGCTTCTAGCCCCCTTCTCTCTCATCTCTGTCTCGTTGTATTAATTTTCTGGGGTAATTTTGTCATTTTTCATCCCAGAATTTACCCTTCAGTCCGAATTGGAGATAATCAACTAGCCCTTCTTTGTACGAAATCCCATATATGCCCCCTTATGAATTTGTTTTTCCTAAGAGGCCCTTTACCCTTCTCTGTATGCGCACTTTTGTGTTTACAGACTTGGGTTTTTTCCCCTTTACTGCTGATGTGTATTTTTGCAACTTTATTGTTGTTTTCCTTTTTAAACGTTTTAGTTTTTTGTTATTTGTCGAAAAACTTTTCGGCAATGAGCACTAACAATTAATTTTGACCAGCTGATGCTAACATATAGGCATATTATTTTGCCACACAAGCTATAAATGGTTTAAATGAAGAGTACTTTATCTGGTCTGTGGCCGCTGATGAAATGATAAAATTGACTGCAATAGTAATGATTATGAGAAATAATTGGAATCAAGTTTTTTTCTAAAGCCCCTTTACAGACTAAAGCATTTGTGGTTGCTTTGAAGGATAGCTAAGTCCTGTTCTGTGGTATTAAAAATACAAGAAAAAAGTAGACAGTTTGGTACTGTCAGTTGTATTTTAATTAAGTGACTTCAAGATGTAATTTGGATAATGTAAGGCATGTGACCCGTTTGTGATCCAGACACGAGCTTTTAGAAATAAAGAAAGCCCAGTTGAGTTAGAAATCTTTTAATGTCCGAAAACACTCCTACATGTTAGAGTTTTAGAAGATTAAATTAAAAATGATAACTGCACAGTATGTTTTTATTGATGTATGTCATTAGGCTCAGTACTTTCTAAACTACATGCTTCATTTTTTATGTTCTCCCGTCCTGCTCTAATGCTTGCATAGCTAATCTATGCAGCCAAGTTGGTCATAACCGGTTCAAGGATCTGTCATATTAACCGTCAATCAAGATATCCAGTTTGAGCAGTATCTGTAACATGGGCACTAGTGAAGAGGCCAAGGCTGTGAAGTCTGAAAAACCATCTTCACCAACGCAGGTATGGTGATTAGTGATTATTTCCTTGAAAGAGTGTGAGGTTTACCTGTTCTGAGTTGTCTGTGAAAGCTACAAGATTTACCTTTTGGCCAATAATTTAATTATTTAAGCTGAACTAGTTCCTCTCTGTACATTGACAGGATCAGAACAATGGGTCAAATTCGGCCAGTATTCATGTTTTTCCTGATTGGGCAGCCATGCAGGTTCGCTTAGTCTGCTCCGATCCTGATATCAAATTGTTTCAAACAGTCATTAAAACATGTTGTTTCATAAGTTATGGTGACTAGATTGTTATGGCTAATTGAAGGGAGTTGCTACCTTTTCAGGCATATTATGGTCCTAGAGTTGCAGTTCCACCATACTACAATTCTGCTGTGGCTTCAGGTCATGCTCCTCACCCTTATATGTGGGGCCCACCACAGGTAGTTCTTGACTATTAAACAGTTTCAATGATGATGTGTTTTCCATCAAGTTATACCTCAGGGAAAGGACTGTGTTTGACTGAAAGTTTCTTGCTAATCCATTTTTCCAGATGATTCCTCCATATGGCACTCCCTATGCAGCAATCTATTCTCATGGAGGTGTTTATGCACATCCTGCAGTTTCTATGGTAAGCGTGCAATTTTGTATTGTGAAGATGAAACACTTTTTCTTTTTCTTTTTTCTAATTGTCGAGCATTTCCGGACTAATTATACGATGATAATATTAAACGTAGGGACCACATTCACATGGCCCTGGTGTTCCCTCATCACCTGCTGTAAGTGAAATCTTCATTCTGGAATTTGATTCAGTTGTACGAATTGGATAATTTAAATTTGTTAATACTATGAAAAAAGTTTTAAATGGAGGTGATAGAATATACTAGCTCTCTAAGAAAAAATATTAATAAAAAATTAATTGGTGTTCTTTGCAGCCTGCTGTAACTCCTTTGAGCATTGAAACACCTTCAAAGGTGTCTGGAAACAGTAGTCAAGGTTTAATGAAGAAACTGAAAGGTTTCGACGGCCTGGCAATGTCTATCGGCAATGTTAATACTGAGAGTGCTGATGGGCCCAGTGAGCACGGACAATCAGAGAGGTTAACCAAATTTATCTAATTATCATCTTCTATAAATATATATTTTTTTTAAAATGTCCCCATTTTTTCTGACTGTCACATTATCTCATGGCTCACCTAACTTGTAAATTCTTTCTGTCATGTTAACAGTATGGAAACTGAAGGTTCCAGTGATGGAAGTGATGGAACTACTGCTGGGGTAAGGTTCCGTAGCTCGAGAACATTTATTGGTTCATCTAACATCTTTTAGCTTTATCATTAATTGCTTGGTGGTTAAGAATTGCAATTCAAAATCTTGATTTCTTTTATATCCTAATATGTTCAGGCAAATCAAACCAAAAGGAAAAGAAGCCGTGAGGGCACACCTACCACTGGTATTACTCCACTACCTAATATTTTCCTTTCATAACATATGGTGTTGCCCAATGATCTATACCTCTCTTCTTGATTAAACCCCTTTTTTTGTGTGTATGGAGTTAACCATTTACATCCACATTAATGTTATGTCCATCTTAGAGATGTTACAGCATAAGTATTATGAATTCCATGAACAGCCAACCTCTTCTGAATTATAGACTAAGTTAAATAAATCCTCGTAGTTGATCAAAAAAATAAAGTTAGTATGATGTTACGCTAACCTTTGAATTAATCACTTGCAGATTCATAATTTCCTAAGAATCTGATAATTTTCGTGATTATGCTGAGTGGACTATGCATCATTCAATTATAAGCTTTGGATGCTTTATATATTTTATGTATAAGATCTTGATTTCCTCAGCCTCTCATATCGCAGGTAAAGATGCAAAAATTGAGACACAAGGAAGTCCAGTTACTCCTGCTGAAATGAACGAAAGCTCTAGCAAGTTATTGGGTATAACCAAAGCAGCTGATGCAACTGGAAAGCTTGGATCTGTGATTTCTCCTGGAATGTCTACAGCTTTGGAACTTAGGAATCCTTCTAGTATGAACACCATTTCAGGTCCAACGAGCGTCCCACCATGTTCGGTATTGCCTTCTGAAGTCTGGCTACAGGTATACAATTGGAAACGACTCTCTCTTCCTAATAAATCTTGGGTTATTTCACTTTAATTATGCATGATCTTATTTGTACATTGCTTATTAATGCCTTTTCATATTCTGCCCAGAATGAAAAAGAACTAAAACGGGAAAGGAGAAAACAGTCGAATAGAGAATCCGCTAGGAGATCGAGGTTAAGGAAGCAGGTAGAAGAGTGGAACTGAGAGAAACGTTTCATTTTCTAATACTGAATTAGAAAGTCGTCAGCCTCATAGCTAATGTACTTTCTTGGTGTTAAATCTTCAGGCTGAGACTGAAGAACTAGCTCATAAAGTCGATTCACTGACTGCGGAGAACGTCGCTATTAGATCTGAAATAAGTAGATTGTCGGAGAATTCCGAGAAACTTAAGCAAGAAAACGCTACATTGATGGTGCGCTGCTGCCCTCTTCGATGTACTCTTTTAGTTTTTCCCCCACAAGAATCAATCTATACATTTCTAACAACATAAAATGCCTTCAAACTTTACAGGAGAAGCTTAAAAGCGCTCAATCAGGTCGAACAGAAGCATTAGACATGAACGAAAAAAGGACGCAACATCTTGTAAGCACAGACATCAAAGGACCTGTGAACAAAAGCATTAACGAAGAGAGTAACATCTGCAAGAAGAAATCGAGTTCGGGAGCAAAGTTGCGTCAACTCTTGGACACGAATCCAAGGGCCGACTGCGTCGCTGCCAGCTAAAAGAACGAGTTTAGGTGCAGTTTCTTTTTCATGTGGTTTTGGCATATTACAAGCCCAAAATTGCTGCTAACAAAAATTACAAAGATCAATGAAAACAGCTGAATAGGATGCGTCTGTGAGAAAGGGCAGACTCTAATTTTAATGGTTAGTTTGTTGAATAGTTGTATGATTATGTGTAACTATAAAGAGTATTGGGGTTGGCAACTGTTTAGTGGGGAATGCAATGAACAATGTGGTGCAACTGTTGGAGATTTTTTAGATTTTTAGCTTTAGATCTCTATGCGCACCTCGTACCAGATGATATCTCATCATTTGTTTGGTGGGTACGAGGTTGAGCCCTTCTATGAATTGTCAATGAAAAATTGCATCTATTTTTGGTTGCTGCGTTGTATGAATGTATTTAGGCTGCTCGGGGTTTGCGTTTCAAGTTCATTATCCTAATCGTCTCCTCCGTTCCACGGGAAGTTTGATCCCTTTTATCTTATCTACATTTTTTTTTTGTTGGCTCCTTACAGATCTAGCTGCCCGGGCAAGTTTCTCAAAACCAGCTATCGATGCAAGTTTCTCAAAACCAGCTATCGATGCAAGTTTCTCAATCTGAGATATTTTTTTGAACTTTTAAAAAAATTTAGATTCATTAGGCACCTAATTGTTACTCGACATTTTGGTGAGCCACCTGATGGTTGTCGAGCCACCTGATGGTGTGATACGAAGTGTATAAAAAAATTTAAAAAAAAGTGTGCCACACTCGTGAGGGATTGTCAGTAATATACTTAAAGAAGGTGGAGATGACGTCAAATCCACATTATCCTTATGAGTTGGGCCACACATGTGCTACAATGACAATTAGAAAGGAAACAAAGTTGTTAGGCCGAGCGAATATAGAAAGGTTACCTTAGTTTGGATGGTTCTTTGCAACTGAGAACATGAAGTTGGAATTGCTAGTAACATGGATCAACATGCCACGGTGAATATGTACCAGAGCCCTGTACACACCGCTCCTCATACTTTGGAAATGGGTTTTGCTCGAAGCATCAGACCAATTACCACCCATGACTTCCATATAACACTAGTGTCACAAAGGCTTTTGGTGGTCTTATTGCCGCATACCATGGTGTGGTCTTCAGTTGGGGTGAAGTCGTAACTTTTTTGTTTTTTTACCCGGACCCATGGAATGCATTTCGTTCCTCAACTCCAGCGGTCCTAAAATAAATAAATAAAATATGTTATCAAATTACCCATAATCAACTTTTTTCAGAAACCCTAAATTTATGTTCTTTTGATATTTTCTCAAGCTTTTAACATAATTAATGATGATACTTTTCTTTAGAAAAAAAAAAAAATTAGTATTCGATAAATTTTAATTTTAAATATTAAAAAATTGGCGCTCAGTAATTTCAATCAAAATTATTGGTGTACCAATTGGGTTGATATAATCTTTTAGACCAACCCAAAATGGTAGGTTGGTCGGGCCCCGACTCAGGGGCAACTCAAATATAGCTCACAACTTGCTCAACTCAACCCAAATTTAGAGAATATGAGTTTGTACGTGATACATCTTCATAGTTATGAAGTCTTTTGAAAAGTTCAGAGCAAAGACACGAGCTTATCCTCAAAGTGACAATATTATATCATTGTGGAGATTGTAATACATCTCCATAGTTATGAAGTCTTTTGGAAAGCCCAGAGCAAAGACACGAGCTTATCCTCAAAGTGAATAATATTATATCATTGTGAAGATTTGTAATTCCAAAATATTAATAAGTCAGATGCATCACCGTTACAAATACCCAATATTCTTAATTCTAACATTAAAAGTATGGCGAGATTTGGTTGATTTGTAACCTATTTTCTGGTTGACTTGACAAAAGGAATGTCAACCTGCTAAAGTGATGATAATTATTAAAATTTAGAGAGTATTAATTCTGATTTTGAAAGTTGGAGACATGTTTTTTTTAGTTTTCGATAATTTAGTTTCGCAAAAAATACTCTTATTATTTAAAATATATATATATATATATATTACTCTTAACCTTTATTCAACATTTTAGCAAGCCGGATTAGAACAAGAAATCGGTGCATTACCATGATAACACCGAACTGATTGAACATTTCAGATGCCAGGATTCAAAAAAAAAAAAAAAAAAAAAAAAACCCACAAAAATCTACCTCAGTTAGTTCATCAGTTGGGTCATTACAATTTTTTTGAAGAACAGTTGATTTTGATCATTCAAATCACTACCTTAATTGTTCTAACAATTTCCTCTCAAAATCTTTAAACAAGAACAGAAAAATTGATTATAGCTTAGAGTAGAGAGAATCTTAAGATTTGCTTTATTCTTTTTTATTTGATTATTTTAAGAAAGAAAAGGAAACATGTTATGGTGTCTTATCCGCTACTTTCTTCGATCCATCGCGGTCATTATAATCTCCATTTTTGTATGCTTCTCTTTAAAAGTAATGCAGAAGAACAAAACCCGCAAAAAAATTGATTTAAATTTCAGAGAGCTTCGAAAAGAGTACACAAAAAGGTATGTATGTTCTAGATCTATGCAAGTTTTTTGAAAAATTGCTGTTCTTATCCGCCATTTCATCCACATTTTACTTTTGACGAAATCCCATGGACTCTGTTCTTGATGGGTCGTATTGATTTCTGGGTTTTTGAGATGAAATTCACTTGGATTCATCTGGGTTCGCCTGAAATTTCTGTTGTTCGAAGGATTTCTTGCTGGAATTTGATTAGAAGGTCTTCAATGGGATGATTTTGAGTTCATTTTATGAGGGCTTTGGCGAACATTCGAAGAATGTTTTTCATTGGCCACAAAAAATGGAAATGAAATCGACCTATTTGTTTATATCTTCCCAGTTTGACAGTTCCTCTGTTATATATATATATATACAGGATTTGAAACGATCGAGATTACTCATTCATTCTGTATCGATTCGCATTGCGCCAAATCTCCGCCTCCTGGATTTGTTCATAATGCGAAACGGTTAGATTAAGCGATAATCTGGTTTTTCTTTTGCAGTTTTGTAGATCTTTGTTCTTCAGCTTCGCGAATCAATTAGGTTTTCGTAACCCTTCTCTTAGTTTTTGATTTCGGCGAGAACTTTTACGAAGGGATTTGAGAGAAAATCATGGGGCATTCGGCGCCGGTTTGGGATTGCAGAGCCGCGATTGAGATTACGAAGGATTGGAACGGCATTGATCAAGTTGTTCTTAGAAATCCCAAAGGAGCTTCCGCTAGGGTTAGTTTTCTTCTTCCATTTTCATCGCGTTTGAACAAGAATCGACAATGCTGATTATATATAATCTTCTTTCAATCCACACTTTTCTATTTCGTTGTGTTCTTGGAGTTAGATGATCGATTGAAGAATCTCTTGTTCTTGATGAGTTTTCGTTTTGTTTCTGATCATAATCTTCTTTCGATCGACACTTTTCCATTTCGTTGTGTTCTTGCGGTTGAATGATCGATTGAATCTCTTGTTCTGGATCGGTTTCTGTTCTGATTCTGATTATGTAGATTAGTTTACATGGAGGACAAGTTTGTTCATGGAGAAACGATCAAGGGGAAGAACTTCTCTTCACAAGTAGTAAGGTACTGATTTCATAGAACTGGCTGGAGTTTTTGAATTTGATTCTAAAAATGGAATGTTTATGCGAAGAAATTGAGTATCAGTTCATACATCAATGGTGTAGGCAATCTTTAAACCAGCAAAAGCTATGAGGGGAGGAATTCCAATATGTTTCCCACAGGTTTATAGGATTATCTTGTTCATCTCCAAATCTCTACAACAATCTTCATTCATTCCTGATATTATCAACCAAAATTCTTGTAGTTTGGTAACTGTGGAACACCAGAGCAGCATGGGTTTGTCAAGAACAAGATCTGGACAATCGACGATAATCCACCGTCATACGTGGCTGACCTCGACGGAGCGTCCTCCTTCGTCGATTTACTATATAGATCTTCAGAAGAGGATTTGAAATGTTGGCCCTATAGGTAAACTAGATGATGTTCTTAGTTTGAACCTTTTAAGATCTTGAAGAATGTATAAGTTTTTGACATTGGTAAATTCCTGTCAGTTTTGAGCTTCGGCTTCGGGTGTCTCTACGACACGATGGAGACCTGATTTTGAGTTCTAGAGTTAGGAATATCAATGGAAAACCATTTGCATTCTCATTTGCCTATCACACACACTTGGTGGTTTCGGACATAAGGTATTATCTTCTAGAGTCTCATAGTTCGTTTTGTTTGATCTGTATGTTCGTAAATTTAGATTCTTATACATGTTTAAATGAAGCGAGGTGCGAATCGAAGGCTTGGAAACGCTCGACTTCTTGGACAATCTATGTCACAAAGAGCGGTTTACAGAACAAGGAGATGCCATAACCTTTGAATCTGAGGTAACTTGTTCTGTATATTTAGGTTCATTACATTTCTTGGGGTATCAAAGCTGTTGTAACATAATATTGTCGATTGGTAGGTCGATCGAGTGTATTTGAATACTCCGAATGCAATTGCGATACTTGATCATGAAAGGAAGCGGACTTACGTGATCCGAAAGGAAGGATTACCGGATGTGGGTAAGATTTAGAACGTGTAGATGCTGCTATACATGTTCGAAAATATTGCATTAGGGGCTTGGAATTTAGTGTTTTGGTTTTGTGTATGGTAGTTGTTTGGAATCCATGGGAGAAGAAGTCGAAAGCAATGGTGGATTTCGGGGACGAGGAATATAAACAGATGGTGTGCGTTAACGGAGCGGCGTTGGAGAGACCGATCATGTTGAAGCCTGGTGAGGAATGGAGAGGGAAGATGAAACTCAGTGTCGTTCCCTCGAGTTTCTCTCTCGACTTGTAGAGGAGATGGAACCGAGACGGGGGGGACGGGGGACAGCACGGGCAGACTACTTTTTTAATGTGGGTGATGCTGTGCTGTGTTGAAAAGTAAAGTAAAGATGGTTGTAGTTTTAGAAGAAGTTTTTAGTAGAAATTGATGAAATTAGGAAGAAGGGTGTTGGGTTATATCGTTGTAAGCCAGTTGTGATGTTTTTAAGGAGTGGCTTGGCTGCATTTCCCCACTGAACTATCTTCTTGTTTTTAGAGGAAGAAAGGGTGAATTCATTGTTTTCTTTGTTGTTTGGAATTAATATTTTTTTAAATTTTTTTAAATTTTGTACAATTTATATGGACCTACTTAAGACTTAATTTTGTTTCATATTGGATTAATTTGAATTCAAAATTTATTAATAAAGGCTTCCGTTTTTTTATTAACGTACTCGAGGACAACCCTAACAAAATAGCAGTCTATTATTCTATGGCTTTGAGAGGAAGTGCCGTAAAAAGAAACTGAAAATGCTTAAACCTCTTCCAATGAAAAATGGGAGTTACTCATTCGAACCTCCTCAACGGGTGAAGCATTAATAGGAGCAAAGTGTCACGGTCATGCTCGCCTGCCTATCAGATATGAAATGTCTCAGAATGTACTATAGGGAGAAAATATTATGACTACGCCTGTCAGATATGAAATGTCTCAGAATGTACTGTAGGGGGAAATATCATGACTACGCATGTCAGATATGAAATGTCTCATATATCATGACTACGTCCTGTCAGATATGAAATGTCTCATAATGTACTAGGGGATACAACTAGTTGTCAACTTCTCCCTACCCAAGGTTATATACTGTAAGCCGTTGTTATTTCTCTCTTGCTTGCTTATATAACGTCTCTTTCAAAAATCTCTCTTTCGAAAATCTCTCTCTGCCCTCGTTTTCTAAAACCTTCTCTTAAAACTGATGGTGTTAATATAACACATGCGGAAGCAATTTGGATCTTAGGCACTTTTAGAACATCAATTATTGTAAATGACTAGCATGTTCATAAGTATTAAAACTTAATGAGTTTAAATACTAACCTTTTGTAGTTCAAACTCCTTTTGCCTCACGAACCGATTTCGAACCACCACTAGTGTCTTCTCCACTATTCTCCGGCCTTAGAACGGGATTGTGGAATCCGGTGAGTGACTAAACTTGGGAGGGATTTTGTATACGTGAAAGAGAGTGCTTGTGAGAGGTTTTTCATCAAGATGAAGAATCCCTTCCAAGTATCATGATCACTCTATTTAAAGAGTCAAGTTTGCATGTTCATGCAAACTTGAGATCACCAAATCTTGACACTTAAAATTCCACTCAAATGTTTGGGATTATGTGGCAAGCATGCATGTTTGAGTTAACCAAATTTTGACACTCAAAATTCCACTCAAACTTGTGGGGTTTATTTGGCAAACATGCAAGTTTGGTTAAACCAAATTTTGACACCTCAAAATTCCACTAACATGATTTTTCCATTAGATGAAAGTCAACATTTTGACTTTCTTCATTTTAATTAGATGAAAGTCAACATTTTGACTTTCTTCATTTTAATTCAACAATTAATTTGAATAATGAATTTCAAATTAAAGTAACATTAAATAATTAATTAAACTATTTAATTAATATTTAATATTAATTCAAATGCCAATCCCAGTCAATTCCGACACATAATTGATTAAGATATTTAAATCTTATTTAAATATCTCAGATTCTCTCTTTTCGTTTATTTCGTAAATAAAATAAAATTGCGGTTAAATATATCGTATATATGTAACGCATATTCCCTAATTTGAATTCGAACACTTCGAACTCACTCGTCACACTGTTCTATGGTTTAGTCCGATATGAGCTAGCAGAGGGACCTAATGGACCTATAGATCATGGGCTCCAACGATTCAAGATTAACCGATTAAACTCATTAACCTGGTTAACCAACATTCGTTAACTACTAGGACACTCCACTATAGCCTAGTAGTTGCACTCCCCTCACTATAGATATATTTCTGTCCATCTGATATAACCATGATTAGTAAGTCGATCCTTCACAGGTTGTTCGTAACTAGAGCTGGGTCAATTTACCGTTTTACCCCTGAAGTTACTTCTTGTTCCTTATGTCTCACTGATCCTCTAATAAACAATTGGTTTGTGGTCCAACCAGTAAACCGAATCCCTCTCAGGCCAATGAGAGGGTGGGGCCCCTTGTTCAAGACCTGGAGTCAGTGCTTAAGGGAACTACCTTTCTTCTATCCCTAAAAGTGGGTAGGAGTGAATTCCGTCTTGCACCCCACGTCCCCAGCCATTCACCCAGTCTTACCCCTGAAATGGGAGGCCTGTTGAGTCGGCGAACTAGAGCCACTCTCACCCATGCAAATCTAAGGATAATTCCGAATAAACAGGAGTTCATGGTTAGCTCAGGATTAAAACCGAGTTACCTAGGTTATCGAATGAAAAGAAAATCAGTCTCAACAGTAAACGACTTTATAAAGTGAGAGTGGTTTTCTTCATGGTCCGATCTTATGCAATACTCATTGCATAGGACGCCCCCACTCACATGTCTCCACATGCACAATTTAGTGATCGCATTGTTTATATCATATACAAAAGTGGGCCGCATCCATAGTGTCCCCAGAATAAGGTACTCAGCCTTATCCTTATACTATAGATCATTTTGACTATATACTTGAACTTGATCCACTCTTATGTCTCTACATATAGTTCAAGTAGTCATACTATAGCCAGAGTGTTCTTAGTTTATTGGATTTAGATTAATGATCGTAAAGTTCACTTTATTCAATAACAATTTTTCTGAATAAACAACAATAATAACTTTATTGAAAATAGAATATATCTTTGTTTACAAACTATGAGTTTTAGGACATAAAACCCAACAAAAACCGAGGCCAGAGGCTCGAGCATAGTCGCTTGGCCGTAGGCGACGCAAGAACGAATTAGCTTAGCTCACTTGTCGTTGGAAAGTAAGTGCCGTACAATCGCAAGTCCGCTACCATTAAAAGTGCGATTATGACACAAAGCAAGCGTATCTCTCAACTCGATTCAAAGGTCTCATCCACTCGCCTTCCCAATCCATATTCTGACGTCGGAGGGCTCTTCCATAGGGAGTGAAGAGGGATTTTTTACAATTATTTTGAAAAGATAATAAATGGGAAAAATTTTCTCGAAATTATAACGTCATACATAGGGTCCGCCAGTAAGCTTCAGAAACGTTAAAAAGAATAAAGAGATAATAACGAAAAATTAAATAAGAGGAAGCCACTCTAATTTATCAGAGCCAGGTTTCGATCCTGGGACCTGTGGGTTATGGGCCCACCACGCTTCCGCTGCGCCACTCTGATTTGTTGTTACACTGGTTCCATTTATTATATTATTTTAAATAAATTATTATAAACGCTTAAAAGTTATCACAATTTTATCAAACAATTATAAGCCTCAAATTAAAATTTAAAACCAATGAAAAAGAAAGTTATTGGGCCGTTTTTTAGATGGGCCTCTTTAACTTTGTAAGCTCCAACATGGGCTTTACTCAGCAAATTTGGGCCCAAATTTGAAATCCTCTTCTTCGTTTCCCTCGGCCGGATCATAAACCCTAAACTTCGAACAGAATTCCGATGCATTGAGGTTTTGACGTTGTAACAGACTCATCTAGGAAGCACGCCATCGGCGTTTCGACGTAATCCAATCATCCATGGCTCACATTTCTTTATCTAAGCCTCACTACAGCCGTATCCGGGTTCTTTCCAGTTCTTCAATTTCGTGCCCAACCGCCCTCAATTCGCTTAATTTCTTCAGCTCTACTCAAGAACTGATCTCCCCAGCTACTCAAAATCAAAGCCCCAGTGATCAATCCGATGCTGCAGTGGCTGTTAATGTCGACGTGCAAGTTAATCGAAGAACCCCTAGAGGTAAGCATCGAAACCCAGAAAAAATTGAGGATATTATTTGTAGAATGATGGCAAATCGTGAATGGACAACTCGTTTACAGAATTCCATTCGGTCGTTGGTTCCTCAATTTGATCACTCTCTTGTTTGGAATGTGTTGCATGCTACTAAGAACTCGGATCATGCGCTCAAGTTCTTCCGGTGGGTAGAACGAGCCGGCTTATTCCGGCATGATCGCGATACCCATTTGAAAATAATTGAGATTCTTGGTCGAGCTTCGAAGCTTAACCATGCCCGTTGTATTCTTCTTGATATGCCCAATAAGGGTGTTGAATGGGATGAAGATTTATTTGTTGTATTGATTGATAGTTATGGTAAAGCTGAGATAGTTCAGGAAGCTGTGAAAATATTTCAAAAGATGAAGGAATTGGGCGTTGAGAGAAGTGTTAAATCTTATAATGCTTTGTTTAAGGTGATTTTGAGGAGAGGGAGGTATATGATGGCGAAGAGGTACTTCAATGCTATGTTGAATGAAGGAATTGAGCCGACTCGCCATACCTATAATTTGATGCTTTGGGGTTTCTTTCTGTCGTTGAGGCTCGAGACAGCCAAGAGGTTTTATGAAGACATGAAGAGTAGAGGTATATTGCCCGACGTCGTTACGTATAACACTATGATTAATGGGTATTATCGGTTCAAGATGATGGAGGAGGCTGAGCAGTTCTTTACTGAGATGAAGGGGAAGAATATCGTACCGACAGTGATAAGCTATACTACTATGATAAAAGGTTACGTTTCGGTTGGTCGAGTTGACGATGGATTGAGATTGTTTGAAGAGATGAAGGCTGTTGGTGTGCAGCCAAATGGTATTACTTATTCAACTCTGCTCCCTGGTCTGTGCGATGCAGAGAAAATGTCGGAAGCGCGACAAATTTTGACCGAAATGGCGAGCAAGTATATTTCTCCAAAGGATAGTTCCATTTTCATGAGATTGTTATCTTGCCAATGCAAGCATGGTGATTTGGATGCTGCTATGCACGTGCTGAAAACGATGATTCGATTAAGCATTCCAACAGAGGCTGGACATTACGGTATTTTGATCGAGAACTGTTGCAAAGCTGAAATGTACGATCGGGCAGTTAAATTGCTCGACAATCTCGTAGAAAAGGAAATCATATTGAGGCCACAAAGTAGTCTGGAAATCGAGCCTAGTGCGTATAACCCTATTATTCAGTATCTGTGCAACAATGGACAGACTGGAAAGGCAGAAACCTTTTTCCGGCAGTTGTTGAAGAAGGGTATTCAAGATGAGGTTGCGTTTAATAATTTGATTCGTGGCCATTCCAAAGAAGGCAATCCTGAATTAGCATATGAAATGTTGAAAATCATGGGTAGGAGAGGCGTGTCGAGGGATGCCGAGTCTTTTAAGTTGCTTATCGAGAGCTACTTGAGTAAAGGCGAACCAGCTGATGCTAAAACAGCTTTGGACAGCATGATTGAATGTGGGCACTATCCCGACCCGGCGTTGTTTAGATCCGTGATGGAAAGTCTATTTGCAGATGGGAGGGTGCAGACCGCGAGCCGAGTAATGAATAGTATGTTGGATAAACGAATAACCGAAAACTTAGACTTAGTTGCTAAAATCTTAGAAGCCCTTTTCATTCGAGGGCACGTCGAGGAAGCATTAGGACGAATCGATTTGCTAATGAGCTGCCACTGCCCGCCTGATTTCAATAGTCTTTTATCTGTTCTTTGTGAAAAGGGGAAAACCATTGCAGCTCTCAAGCTTTTAGATTTCGGGTTGGAAAGGGAATGCAACATAGAGTTCTCGAGTTATGAGAAAGTACTCGACGCGCTTTTGGGGGCAGGGAAGACATTGAACGCGTACTCGATTCTATGCAAGATCATGGAGAAAGGAGGAGGGGCCAAGGATTGGAGTAGCTGTGATGATCTGATCAAAAGGCTGAATCAGGAAGGGAACACAAAGCAAGCTGATATTCTCTCAAGAATGATGATCAATGGTGGAGGAGACAGAAAGGGAAGTAAGAAATCTTGTGTTGCTGTTTGATTCAATATAACTCAAATTTTGGAGGGTGAGGGCGGCGGTGGCCGCTGGTCGGACGCAGGGATCGCTCCGTTCAGGTCATGTAAGCCTTGCCCTCTGCATTCACCATTGCTTTATTTCAATGAATCTCAAGCTATTACCCATCTGTTGCTATGAAATTTGTCTGGACCTCTGTTTTGTTCTAAGCTTTGCTATCTCTGGCCATTGGTGTTCATAATTGTTTGAATAATATGATTCTGTAGCCCTCCAAATGCTCTCACCAATTCCCACTCAAATGGGTTCAAGTGATTCAATTTATTATGATAGAGCATTATTTAACACTATTTTATTCATAAAATTCTTGTGTATTATTGTAATTTTAGTCTAAATTAATAAAATAAATTAATTTAAAAACATGGTTGAATTATTTTAAAGTTTCATTAATTCCCATTATTTTTTAAAAATGTTAAAAAAAAAATCATATTAATACACTTATATTAAAAGAATTCAAAAATATTTTGATAATTTAATCTAGGACTTCATATTTTTGTTAATCAAATAATTTTTAATTTAAAATGTGGAGTATTTATAATTATTTTTCTAGAATTTAGAGATTAAAATATTCTTTTAAACTTATTTTTTAAAGAAAAAAAAAATTTAAAAATAGTAGTAAATTGAATGAAAATTTGAAGTGAGGATTTTATTTAGGATTGTGAAGCTGTCAGCTAATGAAAAAGTTGTACAGGCTAGGTCCTACGAAACTTGCCAGTAAGGCATTCAAATTTCACATCTCCCAATTAATAACACACGTCTTCATTTATATTTACAATTTTAAAAAATACTCTTAAAATATATATATATATATATATCATAATGCTCTCGTAACTTTGAGTATAAGTTGTCATAACTTTACTTTGCGCTTTTTAAAAAAAGTCTTTTACTATCGAGAGATATTCTTTTACTTATAAACCCATAATCTTATTACCTATAACTCAGTTTAATAGCTGTATAACATTATTTAGTATGATATTCTGTAAAATACCAAACAAATAACATAAAAAAAAAAGTAAAATCATTTTGTCGGTTTAACTCATGTTCATATCATAAAAAATTTGGTTTGGGTAAGGATGTCGATATGGATTTATCTCTAGTTATAGATCGAGACATTTTTAGATTTAACGTAATTGTTCCGATTATAAATTTTTTAACACAAACAACCTTTATCAAATAATAAATTAGGACACCTAATCATAATTTTTTTTAATTAGAATGGTTTGGAAGATTGTTCTAATTATTTGTTCAAATTTTTTATTTTTATTACGAGTAAAATGTTAGTTTATAAATTATTTATTTTCAAACATTTAAAAAAATAATTATGAAAAAATGTCATAAATAAAATCAAAGAATCCAAATTTAAAATTTAAAATGGAATGTATTTAAAAGTTGCAGATTTGGAGTTTGATTTTTTTGTAATTACATTTTTAACCTTTACTTAAAATTATAATTTGGTGTATATACCAAAATTTTCAATATTTTATTTAATAATTCCACGATATTTAAAAATGTATATCATGATGGGTCATGACGAGTGAGACTCGGGTCAATGCCAATCCCTATCACTTGAGGTAAAGCCTCTTAAGGCTCTTGCTTACGAACCATCCGAGAATTAATACAACTCAGTAAACGACTTAATGGTCCACAAAAAAATGACATGTGTTCGTCAGTAATGATTTAGGTCCTACAAGTGCATCGTGCACGTTCAAATTGTGAATTTATATATATATATATATATATAAAATAAATATTTTTAATACTCGAACTTTTTTCAAAATAGTTTTATGTAATGAGAATGACGTAGGAGACGAGTGATAAGTATGTACGCTCGGTTAGCCATATGATTTTCTCTATTTATGTGAAAAAAAAAGAGAGAGTTGGGACAAAAATGAGAATGAGAGGTTGTTAGGCCATATGATTTTACCAAATTGGATTTTGTGCTACGCAACGCAACCAATCCAAACGCCTCGCATCCAAATTTCTGTCAGTTCGTTCTCATCGCAAGAGCGGATTTCCGGCAGCAATTCGTTCAACTAAGGTAATCTTCTTCTTCTTCTTCTTCTTCTTCTTTGATTTGTTCATCTCTGCGTGTGAATTTGAGTTCAGTTCTCCTGTGACATGGAATTACGTTCTGTTCTTCTTTCCGGAGGAAACGATTTCGATTTCCTAATATTTAATGCGATTCATGAACTCGACTAATTAACTGAATAGATTCCTTTTTCTTTGTCTCGATTTCTGCATTGATTTTGAATTGACTGTAATTAAATCAGATTTCCGTGAAGGAGTTCGTTAATTTCAGAGAATATGACAGAGCCGCCATTGAAACCTGTTCTCCAGAAGCCTCCGGGGTATAAAGAACTGAATCTCGCTGCTCAGCCGGTGGTGAGACCGTCGGCGAGGAAATTGATTCTTC
The DNA here is from genome assembly GCF_002806865.2 of Cucurbita pepo subsp. pepo. NCBI lineage: Eukaryota > Viridiplantae > Streptophyta > Magnoliopsida > Cucurbitales > Cucurbitaceae > Cucurbita > Cucurbita pepo. The sequence goes on along the minus strand of NC_036645.1, from coordinate 3,732,401 downwards.
CTTCGCCGATGAACCAGAAGAACAAGAAGCGACGGAGCTTCTGCCGTGGATGCTGTTGTTTCCTCTGCTTTTTCCTTCTGATTCTGATCATTGTGGCTGTCGCCGCTGGTGGAGTTTTATACCTCTGGTTTGAGCCAAAACTCCCTGTCTTTCATCTCCAATTATTCCGAATCTTGAAATTGAACGTCACCGACAAATCGGACGGCTCGTATCTAAACGCGAGAACCCTCGGTCGTATCGAAATCAAGAACCCTAACTCGAAGTTATCACTGAATTACGGCGATATCGAGATCAAAATCGCCGCTGGAGAAGGAACTCAAACTGAATTAGGATCAACGATTTTGCGAAGCTTTGTTCAATCTAATGAGAACAAGACGAGTTTGAAGATCGAAACTATAGTCAGCAATGAAACAGTCGACAGCGGAGCGGGCTGGAAGTTGATCTCCGGCAACCGAACCGGCGAGTTAATAGTGAACGTCGGAGCAGAGACGAAAATCGGATATATGGTGAATGGTCGGAGAATGCCGCCGGTGAAGATCGAAGTGACGTGCGGAGGCGTGAGGTTGAAAAGTCTCAACAGAGGCGACATGCCGAAATGCTCCATCCATTTGCGCCGATGGTTTCTGTAACCAAAAAAGGAAAAAATAAATTAAATTCAATTAAATCAATTAAATTAAATTAAATTTGGTAATTACAGTGGGATTAAACTTTATAAAACACAGAAAAGTTGATGCGATTTGTTACCATAGAAAACAAAATAGGTATTATTTTGGTCTCATTTTTTGGTAACCTTTTTTATTTTATTTTATCAGCTTGTTTGGAAAAGAAATTTGTTTATATGAAATGAAATTATATTATATCTCAATTTTTATAATAAAATTATATTATCTCTACCTTGTTATGTGCGGAAACCTCTAGATATGTGAAAACGGACAATATTTGTTTGCGATGAGCTTAAATTATTACAAATGGTATCAAAGCTAGTCACTAGGGATGCGCAAACGAGGACATTGACCCCAAGAGGAGTGGATTATGAGATCTCACATCAATCAGAAGGGAACAAATCATTCGTTACAAAGGTGTGGAAACCTCTCACTGGAGACATGTTTAAAATTCGGATATATGATTTATACATTTTTTAGCCGTGAGGCTTGGATTAACAAATGTGGGTTTGCTCGATTTGACTTTTTTTTTTTTTTTTAAATTTCAACAACGTTGGAATCAGAAATTTGAATATATGATTTTTAGAATAAGATGTATAACCCGAGAGAATACTAC
>NC_036645.1:3371123-3426123 GCF_002806865.2 Cucurbita pepo subsp. pepo | reverse complement strand
TTTGCTGTCTTTAAGACATTGACAAGCTCTTCCTTGACTCTTTCGAGTTCTTCCACCAGGTCTTTGTCCAATGGGGCACCATTGGAGATGATATTGTCCCAATTTTCCTTCAATTGTTTCAGCTTTGCTTTTGTCTCTGATGGGATTTTGTTGTTGATCTTTGTTTTTAGTTCTTCACCTTTCTTCTTCTGCTCAATGAGCTTGTACACCATGTCTAGCTTTTCAAGTTTCTGCTTCAAACCCAGATAGGAACCTGGCTTTGATAATTTCAGCTTGAATTCTTGCATGATTTTGTCTACTTTTTCCTTCTGGTTTCTGCTCAGTGGTTGCTTAGATGACCCATTTGAAGCTTTGGAGAGTTCTAGCTGGAGTGATTCAAGCTTTTGTTCTAAGCCCATGGAGATGAATGCATTGGTTATCTCTTTGTCAACATCTTGTTTGAGTTTCTCAATTGCTTGAGCAGTGATTGGATCAGATGGGCCTTTTACTTTTAGAATCTTCTGCTTTAGATCCTCAAGTTCGGAGTCTATGTCACCAGGCTTTGGCAGGTTGGTTTGAGATGGCATCATCTCGCGTTTTCTCTTTGGATCAATGGGAATGCCTTCTTGAAAACCGCCAATGTGTCGGTACTTGAGCATTCTGTGGTGGATCAACTCTTCTGGACTCATGTTTGACAGTTCCTAAACAAAGTCCATTTTAGCTTTTATTAGAAGGAAATCACATGAAGTACATGGAAGAGCTCATCTTCTTATCTCAAATGGTTCAATTTTCCAAAAGAATGGGAGAAGAACTTCTAATTGACAAAAATGCAACAAAATGACGGTTAGAATACAATAGAGCTTTTTTTTCAAAACAATGGCACGTTGAACCCAACTCTTTGCGGGAAATATTTGCACTCTTTATTAAGACCAATCGAGAATATATTACAAAACAGTCTGTAGAATACTACTACACTTTGCTCTGTATTTTTTTTGGAATAATAACATTGGTGGGATGGAAGAGTATTTATAGCCGAGGCTAGACAATTTATTCCTAAGATATCTACTCTGTACTTTTTTGGAATAATAACATTGGTGGGATGGAAGAGTATTTATAGCCGAGGCTAGACAATTTATTCTTAAGATATCTAATAATTGGCTCATACGACTATTGAGTTTAACTTTATTGAACTAGTGATGATATTTTTATTGAACTAGTGATGATATTTTAACATGAGATGAATATTATGGTGTGAAAGATACTTGCCTTCATTGCCTGGATTATTGCAGACTTAACTTGTTGGGAGGCCCATACAGGATCAGCATGTGCACCACCAAGAGGCTCCTGTGAGTAGTAATTATTAACATAACATAAGCAATGTGCAGGGGAAGCCATAGGCACAGCTGAATTTATCATAAGAAAATTGAACGTTTTCTTTACTTTACGACAATTATCAAGTGCTCTTGTTTTACCTCTATACCAATAAATCTTTAGCTTACTCTTGTTTCGCTAAGGACAGGAGAGAAGGAACAAGGTAACTGACATTGAAAATGTTAAGAACCACGAACCTCCACAATGGTATGATATTGTCTACTTTGAACATAAGCTCTCATGGTTTTGTTTTCGATTTCCCCAAAATACCTCATACCAATAGAATTCCTTACTTGTAAACTCATGTTCAACCCCTTAATTAGTCGACGCGGGACTCCTCTCCCAACAATCCTCAACACAAGAAACCACTTCAGCTCTACCAAGGAGCAAGTTGCAATGGGGCAACAAAGTCATTTTCTCTTCTTTCTTTTTGTTTAATTATAAACTGGAAATGAAGTGATGCCATGCAACAAAAAGGCGTGGCTTTTGAATGAGAGACGATTAAGGGGTAAAAATGCTTCCATTTCTATAAGCGCTCAGAGAACATGGTTCACAAAAACAAGTACTTACAGGGATGACTCCATCAGCAATTTTGAGCCTATAATGTTCTTGAGCTGTGATTCTCAATTTCTCAGCAGCCTACAATAAGAAACTTTAAGAGTTCGACAAAGCCGGTCTTGTTCTCAAATACGTACAATAATCAAACCAATCAAATACCTTAGGAGCTGCTTGGGAGGATTTCCATAAGATTGCAGCACAGGCTTCAGGACTGATCAGGGAGAAAGGTACAAAAAGTAAATCTATTATAGGATCTACACATGATTTTAAGTATAGGAAAAAAAAAAATTTGAACCTTGCAACATAGAAAGCAGAATTCTCCATCATGAACATTTTATTTGAACAAGCAATAGCAAGAGCCCCTCCTGAACCACCTTCACCAGTTACCACTGTTATGATGGGCACCTTTAGACCAAACATTGTCCTCAGATTATGGGCTATCGCCTCACCCTGCAAAAATCAGAAAATCGTTAAGCCAAGATCATGTATCAAATCACTTCAACAAAGTCTAGTTTCCATGTGAGATGAAAAATGTCACCCACTTGACCAAGTTCCTCAGATTTTAGATCAGCAAATGCCCCAGGAGTGTCAACAAAAGTAAGAATAGGCAAACTATGATGATCGGCATATTTCATCAACCGTAAAGCCTTCCGGTAGCTGTTTTTTCGAACAATGGTTTTCGTTAGTAAATCATATATTTACCAAGCAAAACAAAAATTGCTCTTATTGACTTGAGAGCCTTTCCACTAAAGGTTTTCCCCTCACTATTATTTAGGTTCCAAACAACATAAACCGCTCTGAGGGTATCTCCAAACACATCAAACCTTTGTTACGAAGCTTTTTCTTTTTTTTTTTCAGTTCAACAATATGGGGCGAGACATTCGAATCTTTGACCTCTTGGTCGAAAGCACGTATTTTATGTTCGTTGAGCTATGTTCTGATTGATTTTATCAAAGCATCGTTAAAGTGTGTTGGAGAAGAATATTAGACTCTAATGTTGACGGACACTAGTCAAGATATTTCCTTTTGTACTCAATCCAATCTTCCTAATTGTTGGTTTAATTTTAGATACACTTTAAGCTTACCCATGGGGTGTTGGCATTGCGAAGTTGCGAGCAATGTTCTCTTTGGTATTCCTACCTTTCTGATGTCCTATACACATGTAGCTTTTACCTTCAATGCTCCCAATGCCAGTAACAATTGCTGGATCATCATAACCCCCACGATCTCCATGGAGTTCTACCCACTGATTGAAACAAACAAAAATAAAAAAAAGTTAACAATCAATTGATATAAAATGTAAAAGGTATAGTGAGGAACCTTTTCTGTGATGTTTAATATATGATCAAGAACTGTCGGTCTATTGGGATGTCGTGCAATCGATAATCGCTGAATTGGTGTTAAATGTGCGTACAAATCTTTAAGAGCCTGGACTTGAAACAGAGAGCACAAGAAGTACTAATTAATACAGAAAGATTACAATATCAGGATAACAGGGCAGTAAAACTCAACATACCATCTGGTACTTGTTCTCAAGGGTGCTAATTTGATCACTGAAATCTAAACCGGTTTCATCAGCCAAATTACGGACCTGAAAGAGAGAGAGCTCATGTGTTAAGTGTTAGGAATCATGAATCTCCACAATGGTATGATAATGTCTACTCCGAGCATAAACTCTCACATCTTTGCTTTGAGATTTCCCAAAAGGCTTCGTACCAGTAGAGACAATATTCATTACTTATAAACCAATCATCATTTCCTAAATTAGTCAACGTAGGACTCCCTCCCAACCATCCTCAACATTAAGAAGATTAAGGACCATGCAATTTTATATGTCCACAATGGTATGATAACGTCTACTCCGAGCATAAACTCTCACATCTTTGCTTTGAGATTCCCCAAAAGGCTTCGTACCAGTAGAGACAATATTCATTACTTATAAACCAATCATCATTTCCTAAATTAGTCAACGTAGGACTCCCTCCCAACCATCCTCAACATTAAGAAGATTAAGGACCATGCAATTTTATATGTCCACAATGGTATGATAACGTCTACTCCGAGCATAAACTCTCACATCTTTGCTTTGAGATTCCCCAAAAGGCTTCGTACCAGTAGAGACAATATTCATTACTTATAAACCAATCATCATTTCCTAAATTAGTCAACGTAGGACTCCCTCCCAACCATCCTCAACATTAAGAAGATTAAGGACCATGCAATTTTATATGTCCTTTTGCTAAGATTTAAATAGGTTCCTTCCTTGAGACAAACATTACTACAAAATTTGAAACTCATGAAAATAATGTTCAAAAGACTTCCTGATTTAACTTTTTAAACTCATAGAAGACTTGCCTCAATAATCTTTTTCTCTAAATCAACCAAAGGCTTCTCAAATGGAAGCGTGACAGGTTTCGGTTTCTCAGCCAGCGGCTTGAAGGAAGACAGATAAGTCAAGTGGCCACTTTGAATGTTTGGATCAATATCATCCGGCCAAGGATAATCGTGCTTCCTCCACTTTTTAACCTTTGCAGTCACACAAAACCTGTTCCTGCTTTTAATCCGAGGAACTTTTGGATCATCCAACCAAAATCCATACCTTCTTGTATATGATCTTCTGAGGAGTTTGCTACCCAAAGGACCTTCCGTAAAATACAAACTAGGAAATTCCAAGCAGCATTCTCTGTTTCCAACGTTTCTGGATGCTAAAGATAGTGTTGTCATCTTCAATGAATATTCAAAATGCTACTTCAAGTACATCCAAGAGTCCACTTGCAAATACCATTAGAAAGCATTGTTCATTATTACCCTGTCCTAAGAAAAAAAAGTAGACCAATTTAACAAAAATGAGAAATAAAGAAGTAAATCTTCAGAAGCTTTGAAAAGAAATGCAATGAAATATCTTGTTCCATCGAGTGGCTGATAGGAAATTCAATCCAATTTTACTACACCGATAAACATTACCAATACATATACAAAATCAAATATGTTTTTAAGTTTAGATTCAAATGTTCGCGAAGTTATTTCTTGATAATCAGTGTGCTAATTTTGAATCCCTTAAGTAAGGAAGAACATCAAGAATTCAGAGGATTGAATATACAACAATCTATCCACACAATCTTTATGAACTTGGTGGTAGTTCAACAGCAATAATATTTTCCATTTTTTTTCCCAATTGTTACTGCCATTTTCCTCACTCATTTCTTCAGCTTTCATGCAAGCTCTAAAAGATTGCAATTCAACGCCATTCATGCACGCTCCCTACAATTCTAAATTTCAATGTTCTTCGTTCATAATACAGAGCAAGACGGCAATGAGCTCCATTTTCCAAGTAAAAAACACTCCTAAAAGAACAAGACACAAGAGAGGCAAGCGAGGCAAGCATCAATCGTAACTTTCTTCAACAAAATCTGTGTAAATACTCAGTCCAAGTAGAGACAACAAGAAAATGATATTAATAAACAAACAGAGCTATAAATATCTCGAATCTCAACCCCTAAACCGCACGTTTACTCAAGAACAACCTCTTTGCTTGGTATCAAACAGGATGCTGATTATAAGAACAGGAAAGAAAAGTAGCAGGAATTTTCTCAGCAACCAAACAGAAAATCAACATGAAGAAGAATACCTCAGAAGAGTGGATTTGGATTTTACTCAAGAATCTGCAAGAAGCTCAGAGAGAAACAAATGGGATTTTCTTTTAGACTGAAACTGGCAGTGAAAATGCATTTCTGTGCTTTTCCGTTATGGCTGAAGCCATGTGAAAGAAACGCCATGTGAGGGAATGAAAGCGCGTGATTTCAAGCGGGACGGTGAGTTGGTGGTGAACAGTGATTGGTTCGTGTACCTCACGCGCTATCAAAGAAGCTTTTGGTGAACAACTTTTTTGGATAATTGTCAAAGATGAACAGGTCATCACAAATGTGGATTACTTTACCCCTAAAATGGGGTCCACCTGGATTCATAATCCACATTCCGTCTATCGTGTCTCGCTTTTTTTTTTTCCCTTCTAAACCACAAGAAACTGGGGACTTTTGTGCAATTTGTGAGAGTTCGATGTGTCGAAAGAAATTTTTTAGTCTTTGGTCGGTACACAAGAAATCGGGGTTTTTGTGCACTTTTTTCGAGTTAGTGGGTCATTTTAGAATTACGAAAAGTTCAGCGAGTCGAGAGAAATTTTTTAGTTTTTGGTTGGTATACAACAAATGAGGAGGGTTTTTGTGCAATTTGTAAGAATTAGTGAGCCATTTTGGAATTATGACAAGTTTGGTGGGTCGAGAGAAACTTTTTAGTATATGGTTGGTATACAAGAAATTGGGGCTTTTGTGCAAGTTTTGAGAGTTAGTGGGTCATTTTGGAGCTACGAAGAGTTCGATGGGTCGAAATAAATTTTTTAGTCTTTGGTCGGTATATAAAAAATCGAGACTTTTGTGCACTTTTTTCGAGTTAATGGGTCATTTTGGAATTATGACGAGTTCAATGAGCTAAGAGAAATTTTTTAGTTTTTGGTCGGTATACAACAAATGGGGTTTTTGTGTAATTGGTAAGAGTTAATGGGTCATTTTGGAATTATGACAAGTTTGGTGGGTCTGAGAGAAATTTTTTAGTATTTGGTCGGTATACAAGAAATTGGGGCTTTTATGCAATTTTTAAGAGTTAGTGGGGTCACTTTGGATTATGACGAGTTCGTAGGTCTTGAGAAATTTTTTATTGTTCGGTCGTTATCTACTCCATTTATTCACACTAAAAATACTTATGTAGTTTACAATTCTTTCATTCTTATACATTTATATCGTTTTTAAATGACACTAACACGACTAACAGTAAATTATTTCTTTTTTTTTTTTGGAAAAATTTCAAAAACCACCCTTGAATTATGAGATTTTTACAATTGTACCCATAAATTTTTAATTTGATCAGTGAGATTGTATAGTGAGATTGTATCGTTTCATTGAACTTTACATGTGTGACTCATATGCACAAATTAAGAATGTCGTTATCAGTTAATTTGGATGTGGAAGTTTCAGCTTTTGAAATTGCAATCCCTTTGGTCTTCGAAAGGTTTCCTCGTTCCCATAAACAAACGAGAAAAAAAAACTCACATATTCAAATGCTAAATCTCTTTACGTTGTCCGTTATTAGTCCTGAATCACCTACTAAATCTCTTTACATTTTCCGTTTCTAGTCAAGAGAAAGTAGGAGTAGCAGGTACTATTGGCGACCTCTTCATGCCCTACGTTTTGTTTCTGGTCAAGAGAAAGTAGGAGTAGCAGGTATTATTAGTGAACTCTTCATGCCCTCTTTAAGGGGGTCGAGGCGAGAAATGATTTGAATGGGGAGAGGGGGAGTCACACCCACTCTCTCTCTCCGGGCTAACCTTACACAACGAAAGATTCATTCTTATTCTTATCCGAACATAGACGAGTGAGCAGAGCCCAAGAAACAGGAAATCCTATCATAGAAAGGAAAGACTACAAAAGAAATCTAACAAATGACTCAATTGAGAAACAGAGAGATAAGGCCAGAAAATCTGAGTTTCCACAACTTAACCACTGTTACTATTGATTCAACAGACATACATTACACTCATCTAAGACTTTCATCAAGTTAAATCGTTACACAAACCGTCAGTCGGTTTTCATTTTTCTGCTATCGTTAGAAGTAATATAAATTTTTCGGGTTCTAGCTCATAAACACTTCGACGAAAACGTCGAGAACAAAAGTCTATAATAAGTATGCTATCCTAACTCAAGAAAGGTTTCATGATGTCCCCTTAAGTTCTAACTAAGCTAAGAAGAATATCTCACTGCTGTAAATTTGGAGTCTGTTCATGCCACAAATTTTAAGTTCTTGTCTTGCAAGCTCATGTGGTGATCATGTTGAACTGAAACCTGGAAAGCTGCTGCGGGATCGTCGATATAACAGGTCCGTATCTCTGTGATCAAGTGCGATATCCGAAAACTAGTATTTAGGTAATAAAATGCATGGTATTTTGAGACAAATGGATTTACATGTACTCTATCAGTATCATCCAGCATCCAGAAAATCTATCTTAATTCATCTATCCCTTGATGACCACCACCACCACCACCACATACTAATTGCTTATAATTAAGCAGGTTTTCGATATTGCCCGACATGCCAAAAATCGCTTAAGAATATGCATGATAATAAACTTTTTTTTTTTCCTACTTATGAGGATCTACAAAGAAAAATGCAACTTACCTGAACATTGTCATAGAGTTCAAACAAAGGAACTGCAAGCAGCTTCAAATTTTTAGGAACTGCGAAGTACTCTCTCTCAGACAAGTGAACAATGAAAAGCTTTTTGCATTCCTGGATCATCAAAGACCCTAATTAGGATTTTTTTTCTTCTCATTTTCCATATGGGAAAAAAAGGTTCCTAAAAGTAATTTCAACTCTCTTTATAATGCCAATCAAAGTAAGAAAATGGTGGACTATTGTGAGATCCCATATCGGTTGGAAAGGGGAACGAAACATTCTTTATAAGGGTGTGGAAACCTCTCCCTAGGAGATGCGTTATAAAAACTCGAAAGGGAAAGCCCAAATAGGACAATATCTGCTAGCGGTGGGCTTGAGCTGTTACAAATGGTATCAAAGCCAGACATCGGGCGGTGTGCCAGCGAGGACGCTGGACCCCGAAGGGGTGTGGATTGTGAGATCCCACATTAATTTGGGAGATGAACGTGTGCGTGGGTCTCGAAGGGGGTGACTTGTGAGATCCCACATCGATTGGAGAGAGGAACGAGTGCCAGCGAGGATACTGGGCCTCGAAGGGGGGTGGATTGTGAGATCCCACATTGGTTGGAGAGGGGAACAAAACATTTTTTATAAGGGTGTGGAAACCTCTCCCGAGAAGACGCGTTATAAAAACTCGAAAGAAAAAGCCCAAAGAGGACAATATTTGCTAGCGGTGGGCTTGGGATGTTACAAGGGCCTTCCCGGGGGTAAAGAGGCTATCCAATCAGCTTGAGTAATAAATAATCTGCATAGTATACAGAGACACATACATACATGCATATAGATAGATAACTGATAGCCTACATTCTTCCCAATCAAAGTCACCACCAAAAAAGTGCTATCAACACTGCTGGGGCTGGGGAACATGAGAGAGAGAGAGAGAGAGATCATACCTTTGGTTTCGTTATATGAGGGGGGCAATAAGGATACATAACAGTTTCAAAGTTTGGTCTCCACCAAATAGCCACGCATTCACCAATCTGCAGAAAATGTGTAATGAATAATATAACTTTCGGTAGAAACAAAAATAACTTCTGCGAATAGATTTGCACACAGCAAGAGATGACCCAAACCTGCCAATCAGGCTGGAGGGCAGGTGAATTTGCACCCAGTTTGCTCGTCAGTTTCCTCTTTAAACCTTCAATTTCTGCGGATGTTAAGAAACATGAGAGAGATATTTTACTCAATCGGATGTGGGGGGCTTCAATTGTATATAAAAACTTACCATTTTCTCCTGGCTTCAACCGGCCACCAGGTAGCTTGCAAAAGGTATTTCCAATTTGCAAAAGTAGAATATGGGGATGCTTATGTTCTTGCACCTGTGGAAGTGAAAAGAAAAAAATGAAAAATATAAAATTCCATCACAGTAAAGTACATGGTTCTCTTAGATATTAGTCACTAAAATACACCAACTAAAGAGAAAGCTAATGAATTAAGGAAACATTCAGAGCCAAACTTAAAATGGCAGAAAACTAGAACTCCTTTGTTTAATTCTATCAAAGCTGTTGTTTGAACCATAAGCCGAGATAAACTATAGAATCTTCAGAAACAAATCTAAGGGGTGCAAGGATCCTGCATTCCAATCAGCTTCCTCTTTGTGTGCCCAAAAAACATTGTTTTTGTAATTTTTTGAACAAGAAAGAAAACGTTTCATTGATGTAATGAAAATATACTATTGCTCAAATGATACAAACTCCATAAAGTAGTAAAACAAAAAGCAACGTAAAAAGAACTCAATAAAGTATTTGTTTCAATTTGCACGTTGCTTTTTGTAATTATAGTATGTCTTGTATAATTGAGGTCCTATTCTGTAAACCCCTTTAGCTTCGGGGTTGGACGGCTTATCCTCCTGTTTTTGGTCTCCCGTTGGTTTCATGCTCTTTTTCTTATCAAAATTTGAAACATTAGGCTGCCCCTGTAGTTCAACATCCAACAGGTTTCTCTAAAAATCAAGCTTCTAGAAACCCTCGCATTTCAACAAATATTGGTTGTTGATCTTTTTTTCCCAAATTTGTGGAAGCAAGTAACCATCCTCCTTTTTGTGGCTAAAGATCTTCCAAGACTTTATAGGATTCCCTTCCTATGTTCAGCACAGTAATTATTAATTACCTAAATGAACTTGGAGATATACGTCTGGGACTTCCAGCAGTATTATTACCCTCTCCTGGTTGCAGTATTATTACCTCCCTAATTTCCTAAATGGGACCTTAATCAAGACCATTAAGAAGAAAGTCGATTCCTTCACCTCTAGAATAAAGAGCCAAGATCCTCATTGGTCCTCGAGTTGGCCATCTTAACAAAATGTACTCAGCTATGTCACCATCTTACTAGTAGAATGCTACTTAGACTATATGTAGGTTGGGAAGCACAATGCGATGCATCGAAATCCTACTGGCTCTCCCAAGTACATGCAGTTGAACTTTCATCTCATCCACAAATGTCGTAAATAAATTGTTATTGTCTGGTAAGAAATTCCTAAAGCATCAACTTCAGTGAACCTGTCTTTACATTTTGGGTCACATTCTGTATTTCAAATCCAACTTGCCTTGGCTTAAATCCTAAAATATTTTGGATATTTTGGATATTTTTTGCAAAATACATAAATGTCAGTTACAGAGCTACTAAAATATCTACTTCAGCTATGCAACCAAAAACAGATTAATTAATATATTACACATTTAATGTAATCAGTACTTACATATAAGAAACAATGTGTTTGTTGAGCATCAAAACATACATGGGCTTCGAAGGATTACGGGAAAATAGGTGGGGAGACCTCATGTTAAATTTTCTAGATGGAGGAAACCATAGGCGGGTATAATCTAAAAGATGACAATGATGGAAGTTCAAATTTAGTCATCTTGTCTTCCAACGCGTGCTGCTCGGGTAAAGATCAGATAGGACAATAAAGGATTCAGCAACGAAACTTCCCTTCTAATAGCATACATATACGCAAATATTCTAGATGAAGGATGTAGATATGTAAGACGATAAATATTTTTGTGCCTTTTAAATATTATAATTCGTTATAAAACATTTGAGTGATTCACAGTTCGATGAATTTCAATATCAACTGAAAAACACAAACCATGGCATCCAATTAGTACACCTATATCTTAATGATCTCTTTGAACTTCAATTGTTTTAGAAAAATAATAATAAGTAAGGGCATGAGTACATTGAGATGAAATATGATGAAGATGCGCACTAACCAGCAGAATTGCTTCAACACTCGTCCTCATGCCTTCCTTCATATAGCTGTGAACCAAGAACCAGTACAAGTTACTCATTCCCGTCAATGCCCCTCCAAAACCAATAAATGGAAGACAAAATTTCCAGGCGATGACGAAACAACGAAACAAATAGCAATAAGAAAGCACTGAGTTTATCAACGAACAAATGGCTTGAATAAAATCAATAACACAATTTCATCCAGAACTCTAGTCCAAGCTCGTGCATCTCTTGAAATTAGAAACACATTAAATGGTTTCTAGTAAAGCTAAACACATCAAATGTAAAATGACCAGGAATCCACACTAAGAAACGGCCAGAGTTCGTAACTTTCGAGAAAATACAACTCTAAAACGTTGAAAAAACCATAAAGTTAGGGTTTAAGAAATGGAGTAAATTAGCAGTACTTGACTTTCATGCGAGCAAGACGATCGGCGACGGAGGTGTCCTTCTCGAGCTTCGGCTCTTTGGTGCCGAAGGTGTAGCTGGAAAGTGGATAGGTGTTCACCACCGGCGACGTCACCATGGCTGCGTTCACTGGGCAGCTGCCGGGAGGAAGTAGAAAAACCTTGGCGACCTGCGATCAGTCCTCGGGAGTTCTGCGGGGTTAATGGTTTAAATGGTCTTTTAACAAATGGAATTTGTCAAAGTAACTCTGGTTTTGAAAAATAGCCCTAATCTAATGTTTGATAAATACCCTTTTCATTTAGGGTAATTGCCATCATTTACTCTCGTTTAGGTCTCTAAACTTTTGCATTTATTCTTTCCGTTCGTCTTTCAACCTTCGGGATATTCATTTTTTATACAAAAATTTGTTATATTTTGATTTTAAAACTTTCGACCGAGAGACCGTAAGAACAAATTTAAGGTCTATACGAGTTATTTATATATAAAAATATAATTAAAAAAATTGTCGTCCTTACGTCATTTGTTACGAGAATTAGTATATGCCAAAGAAAAAAATTACAATATACTCGAGATAAAACAACATAAAATAGGAAGAAATTTGCTCCACTGATATGATTTAAGTGATCCGACCTAAAAAATTCAAATATCTCACCGAGAAATTTCAATGTTCCGTCTTAAAAACATAAAACTAATTTTCAATTTGACCTGATTTTGAAATAAGCCGCTCTCTCGTCTCCCTCTCAATTCCATGATTTTTCTTTTTTCGACCTTCGAATCGTCGGTGACCCATTATGCAGATGAGAGGATACATTTCAAGCTTAAAATTTTGTTATTTAACCGTCTTTTGATCGAGAAAAATGTTCAGATTAATATTTTAAAAATTTTAAGACACGAAAAAATCTTTAAAATTCCAAAAAAATAAAAAAATTTAGAATAATTATTTTAAAAAATTGGGATCAAATTAAAAAAAAAAAAACATTACATTTTTAGGTTGGAATCTCTTCAATTTTGCTCATGATGAGAAAAATAATGAAGGGCATTTTTGGAAACAAGAAGGCTATTTTGACAAAATTAAGTATTCAGGCTATTTTAACTTGTCTGATTTTTAGAAAGAGACATTTAGCCAAAATTAATCATCTTCCATTCTCATTCGCGGCAAATCATTCTTCCCGAAGGCAGGATTTGATCGGTACGCGGTTCATGTTTCATCTTGTTGATGCACTTCTTGATTTTTATACGCGCATGTATTTTGGTGTATGATCTTGATTTTTTGACATTGCACCGTTAGCTTACTAGCTTCACAATCTTAATTTCGGTTCGACTTCTTCAGATTACTTATCTCACGTATCTCATAAGTCTTCACCTAGAATGAAATTAAGAATCACTTTCATCTTGTGTTACCAGATGCTAATGGAGAGGCAGGGTGAAGATGATGACGTCCATGACTGCACAATTAAGCTGGTTCTTTCTTATTTCCGTTCTTAATTTCTTATTTAATTTTTGTAAACAAGTCGATGAAAGAATTGTTAGATCTAAGGTATTGGTGTTCAATGACAGAGATTAAATCCTAAAAAACGGAGAGACAAGGTGTACATTGGCTGTGGAGCTGGATTTGGAGGAGATAGGCCAACTGCAGCTCTTAAATTGCTTCAGAGGGTTAAAGACCTAAACTATCTCGTGCTTGAATGCCTAGCGGAACGCACTCTTGCTGATCGGCATCAAGCTATGTCGTCTGGTGGCGATGGATACGATTCAAGGAGTATGTCGATGGTTAATAATCATTTTTAGCTTACAATTTTTTTCACCATTTCTTTCTCATATTCAAAATTTCTTGAAAGTTCCTACTATTGTTTGGATGGTAGTTTTTTGTTAAGAAGCTGGTAAATGGGTTTCTTAGATTAGTTGGTAGTGTATTAGTATTACTAAAAATATTGAAGCTCATATCTATCTATTACATTTGCAAACAGTGAATTAGTAGAAAATTGTTCTCTTTTGCACAACAATATTGTTAGTCCATGCGACGTCCAGATTGCAACCTGACACCTCATTTTGCCCTGGTATCCAGTTCAAAGATTGCTCTGAATCAAAGTATTTTAAAATGATGCAAACGGTGATGGAATTTCATACACTGATTTTAAGACATGCTCTCATCTCATTCAATTGCTGGATCTGATGATATGAACCAGTTACCAAGAAGTTAGTTGGTCTTGTATAATACTGGCTGAGTTTTGTTATTTTTTAAGCTAATTACCCTGAAAATTATCATTATTCTGCAAACTATAATGGGTCGAGCAAAAGAGAAGTAATAAATTGAAATATACGAGAATTTTTCCCACAAGGTTTCTTCATGATCGTTTATTGAACTCAATCTCCGTTTATGTCTTCTTACAATTTATCTCCATTAGTACCTTCGACGTTAAGTCAGTTTTTGCGGGCTGTTCAGTGTTTTGTTCTTGACTATTATTTGAATTACTCTGTAGTTGCAGATTGGATGAAATTGCTTCTTCCTTTGGCTGTGGAAAGAAATATTTGTATAATTACCAACATGGGTGCAAGTAAGATATCTCAAAGTCTGAATAAGTTTCAAATTTTTTATTATGCTTAATTTCGAACGGTGGTTTGATCTGATGGTGGTTAATTACTTATCAATATCTCTCCTTTCTTGGGTAGTGGATCCCCCTGGGGCTCAGCAAAATGTTATAGAAATAGCAAGCAGTCTGGGGTTGAGTGTTTCGGTTGCAGTTGCTTACGAGGTTTCAGTAAAAGAATCAGGTAATTGTACTTCAGTTTTTTTAGAGGTTTGAATGGATTATCTGATCAGTAAGAACAGTTGCCTTGTCATCCCAAATGTTGGCCAAGTATACAAGTAAGTTAAACAACTTACATGCCAGATTTTGAGCACCTCAGGTCATGATAGGAACACTATTATCCTCAACTGAAGTGCATTTTTCTTTAGCTTTATTGTCAGTTCCAAATAATGAAATTCCCCTCCAGCATATTAGCAGCAAAATTAAGTTATTTTTTCCAGTCAATGTTGTTCACAAATTGTATATGGCAGCCACAAGACACTTTTCTTTTCCTCTTTTTTGTTCCTTAACGACGTCTTACTTCTAAAGGTGGAGCTGATCGTTGGTTTAATCAATGAAAGGAATTAGCACGTATCTGGGAGCAGCTCCTATCGTCGAGTGTCTGGAAAAGTACCATCCAAATGTCATAATTACTTCTCGAGTCGCAGATGCTGCCCTATTTATGGCTCCAATGGTAGGGAGTGGTTTCTGCATGGTGTTGGCACAATCTTTAAGCGATTCGTACTAAAGTTTCTTTTTTCAATATAACTTTTGTTACCGTTAGAAGTAATATTGTTTTTAAGAAGAATAGCAAGCACTGAAGTTGCTTAGTGCCTCCTTTGGGGGTGGTAGAACTTTATGGATTTTAGGGGCTTCGGCCTTGTTTTTGGGCTTCAACCAAGGAGTTACAGAAAATATCTCCAATTGATTGCGATATAGGAAATGTTGTAAGAATTGGTTAAACAACATCTAAGATTATTTGTTGTTGGGACAAAGATAAAGAATATTGGAGGGATGGATTGTATTCATTGTTTTAGAGAAAATAGTGAAGTTAGTAATAATCAAGTCGGTAATCTGGCTTTATACGTCGTGCTGTCATGAATTAAGATTTATCATAGCAAAATTTTTAACTCCTTTAGGATGTTTTGAAATATTTCTCAGACAATGACTCAATGACAATGTGACATATATATTCAGGTATATGAACTTGGTTGGAACTGGGATGATTTTCCAAGGTTATCACAGGGAACACTGGCTGGTCATCTTCTGGAATGTGGTTGTCAACTTACAGGGGGATACTTTATGCATCCAGGTCCACTACTTCCTACCCACCCAAAGCCGAATTTTTGTCGTTGGAGCGTGGAATTCATAGCTGTAGTTTGGCTATATGATTCGAGCGATCTTTTTAATGTTATCTTCTGTAGGAGACAAGCATAGAAGTATGCATTTCCAACAGCTTCTGGATATATCACTGCCTTATGCTGAAATTGATTGTGATGGAAAAGTCTATGTAGCCAAGGCGGAAGAGACCGGAGGCCTTTTGAACTTCAGTACATGTGCCGAGCAACTTCTGTATGAGGTTGGCGATCCATCAGCTTATATCACCCCTGATTTGGTAAGTTAGATGTTTCATAGGATTACTTTTGATGGATTGAATACAAAGGTCAAATACAAATGTGGACATAGCTGGTTGTGAATGCAGGTGGTTGACTTGAGCAATGTTTCGTTTTGCTCGATCTCCAGCTCCAAGGTTTTTTGTTCCGGAGCAAAACCGTCTATTCAAGTAGTGCCCGAGAAACTCTTGCAGTTGGCTCCAAAGGTTTTTATTTTTTTCTTGAATATCTAACATTTTAACGGATGGATAAACGAGCGACAATCACCTGAAAGATCAAGAGATTACCAGGGATTGATTTAGTAAACTAAGGGATCAATAGGAAACCTACAGGGTTTTGTTTTTCCCCTGCCCCCCACTCGAAAAAGTATATAAGAATATACACAAAGATTAGTCTATTAGAGTAAACATTCCGACTTCGAAAACTAATTTCTCAGGTAATTCCAAAATGTTGTTGATGACTACCCGGAAAATATTTTGGATCATAATTTTTTTAACGGAAACCTTTCGAATATATGCTTGTCCATTAATCTTTACGCATGAAGGAGCTGGCTCGATATTCTCCTGGAGAAATTTCTTGTTTATACTTTCTCTCTTTGCAAGCTAATTGTGAATATTACATATCAGGACTGTGGATGGAAAGGATGGGGGGAGATATCCTATGGGGGACGGGAATGCGTTCTTCGCGCCAAAGCTGCCGAATATCTGGTAATTCAATGGATAGCTTTCCCATTGTATCACAATAATTTTCTGTCTTTGACATTTTTTTATCATTTTGATTCATATTCACTTCTTGAATTGACTGTTGGTGCTATGTTTAAGTAAATTAAGACTACAATATAACGAGTTTGTTCCCCTTTTTCTCTCGTTTTTCCTTTCGTAGGTTCGTTCGTGGATGGAAGAAGTATTGAATGGTGTTAATCAGCATATAGTTTCTTATATAATTGGACTTGACAGCCTTAAAGCATCCATCAATAGTAGTAGTGTCGAAGATATTCGGTTACGCATGGATGGACTATTCGAGACGAAAGAGCACACTCTCCTGTTTGTTAGAGAATTTACAGCTTTATACACAAATGGTCCAGCTGGTGGTGGCGGCATCAGGTTAACTGCGACAGACTGAAATTTGTTTACATTAGTTATTTCCTTCATATTCATGATTGTTTCTACTAACAATCCTTCTTTCATAGAAGTTTATTGAAGTTTGAGCTTTTTAGTTAAGCTTTAAGGAAAATGAAACGATCGAGAACTTGATCAAGCTCGTTTCGAAAGTACCTTCTGGTAGATTAGGATGATTACACAAACCGAATGCATAATATGCTCAGAAACCATGTTTATTTCCGTAGTAGTTACAAACCTCGAAACCATTTATATTATCCGAACTTGTTGAAATATATGGACAAAACTTGACATTGGATGGACTTGTTCCTTGATGTACATGCTTGTTGATCTGTTACTAGGAAGCATGTAAGTTTCAAAAATTTGTGGGTTTGGGATATTATTTTTGTGAGATCCCACATCGGCTTTAAAATTGTGAGGCTGACGGCGATACGTAATGGGCTAAAGCGGACAATATTTGCTAGTGGTGGACTTAGGCTATTACAAATAGTATCAGAGCCAAGCATCGGGTGGTGTGCCAACAAGGACGGTGGGCTCTAAGGGGGTGGATTGTGAGATCCCACATTGATTGGAGAGGAAGGAAAAATTCCTTATAAGGGTGTGGAAATCTCTCCTTAGTAGACGCGTTTTAATACCGTAAGGCTGACGGTGATACGTAACGGTCTAAAGCAGACAATATCTATTAGCGGTGGACTTAGGCTGTTACAAATAGTATTCAGAGTCCGGCACCAAGCGGTATGCTACGAGGACGCTGGGCCCCAAGAGGGGTAGACTGTGAGATCCCACATCAGTTGGAGATGAATGAAACATTCCTTATAAGGGTGTGGAAAGCTCTCCCTAGTAGTCACATTTAAAACCGTGAGGTGGACGGCAATACGTAAAGGGCTAAAGTAGACAATATTTGCTAGCGGTAGACTTGGGCTGTTACAATTCTTATGGTCATCTTTGTGTTAAAACTGCATTTTACGTGTCGATGACATAATTTTTGTCCGGTTTTGAATTGCAGCACTGGGTACAAGAAAGAAATTCTGCTCGAAAAACAATTGGTACCTTTCTCTTTCCCTCTCATTCTCAAACCGAATATCTGGATTAACAGTATTTCACTTTTATCTTCGTGTTTTATTCGCTATCCATTGATGATCTTGAGCCTTGATTCTTGAATGTTTCCATAGCCTCACCATCATTTAGTTCTCCTCATCATCTTCATTATTCAGTCTCTTTCCTTATGATTGTTTTTAAATTAGGTCGGACGCGAACACGTTTTCTGGCGAACAGGAGTGAAGTGTACTAAAGCAGTAGAATTAGACAGTCGACCAACGGATCTTCGTGAGGATCCAGCGAAGGCACGAACATCGCCCCGAGTAACATTGCCATGTCCAATATTCGCTTATGCAGACAACCCTTGTGCAGGCTCCTCGCCACCAGAAACTGGCCATTCTCCTATTCCATCTGGCCAGAAGGTTGCTCTTTACAATGTAGCCCATAGTAGAGCTGGTGACAAAGGGAATGACATGAACTTCTCAGTCATTCCTCATTATCCATCTGATATCGAGCGGTTGAAGATGATCATCACGCCCGAATGGGTGAAGAGAGTTCTTTCATCGCTGCAAAATTCATCGACGTTTCCTGATTTGGATGCAGATAAGAAGAGAGACGAGTGGATCGATGAACACGTGAAGGTCGAAATATACGAAGTTAAAGGTATCCATTCTTTGAATGTTGTTGTTCGTAACATTCTAGATGGCGGTGTGAACTGCTCTCGGAGAATCGATCGCCATGGGAAGACCATATCCGATCTCGTCTTGAACCAGCAAGTTGTTTTGCCGCCATAGTTTGGTGGTTCTAACAGAAAAGAGCTAGAATTTCTGAAGCAGAAGGTTCTTATAGACAATAAATTTACTTGTGCTTCTAATGTTAATCATTCCATGTATTCTCATATGTCTCCAACAATGTTATATACATATAATGAAAACGAAGCATTGCGATCGTGCCATCGTTGATATAGAGAAACAAAATTGTCGATGTCGTTGAACAAGTTATCTCGACCACAGCAATCCTAAATAACACATTGCCCGCTTTGTTGATGCTCGTGAGAACATTAAAACTCGAGGAGATATGTTAGTCGAGTAGTTTATTTGAATGCTAAAAGGGGATATGTTCGATCAGTTCATCGATATATAATTTGAGATGATCACTAGTTGGGAACATGAAAAAGTGAGTATGTGGTTTACTATTTAATCCCTGGAGAGCTTTGAGTATCGTCGGTAAAGATTGACTTATAAAAGTTTAGTCGTAGATGTAAAGAAAACTCCAATGTCTCAGACATGTTGGAGTTACTGCCTGAGAAAAGTGCGATAACGGCAGCAAATCCTAAGATTCAATCACGTGTAATCTCCCTGCGAGCTTGACTCATTTGGTTCTAAAAAAGGTTTAATAAAAGGATTTCAAGAAAAGTAAAAGTTCATTAAGGATGAGAACGGTTAGAGACGATCGTGACTCGCCACGGAAGGCAAATTATGCTCATAAAGAACCTTGTATGCTTCGAGATTGCAAGAGAAGAAGTAAAGTTCGAAAGAAGAACGACATAAATACCACGTGGAAGCTAAATCTTATCGTGAAATAAATAAAAAAATCTCGTTAATTCTCGACTAGTAGTAACTCTGTTGATATTCTTCTCAAAGAACTTTTGAGATGATAGCCGGGAATATTTCATGTCATGCTATCAACACAATCAAAACTTCACTGTACCACGCACAAAAACAATAAAGCACTGAGTTGAGAAGCTTACAGATGATATGAATACGATAAAACTGATATAATTTAACTAAATTTCGATTATAATTCTTAGATGAATTATTATTTCTTTTTTAAATTTAATAGATGAATTAGCGAAGGGTTTAAGTTAAATTTATGGTGGCGTGTAATTAAAGTTTTAAGATTAAATTTGATATAATAAAATTTATATTTTCTCAAAAAGTTAATTATTTGTTAATTTTTGAAAACCAGACAAAACTACGTCGTTTAAGCAGGACCCGGCAAACGCCGTTCCTCTGTTCAATAATAACGAACATGCCGGCGAAGTCGGGTAATCGAAGGCCAATGGCTTTCATCTCTCTCCCTCCGCCCTCCATTTCCTTTGAAATCGTCAACCGATCCGCCTTTCTTTCATTCCATATCAAGCAATTCTGTCCGGAATTGGAGCTGATCCAACCAATGAATCACAAATCTCTCCCACATTTGGATTCACACCACCAAATCCGAAACTATTTCATGTATAAATTTGGTTTTTTACTTCATCAATCACAGACCTCAATCCTCCCCCTCGTATCTGATCTTGTCTGGAAGATCGAGGCTTCGGAGGGCTTGAGGTTTCCATTGCACTACTTTTTCTTCGTTTCTGGTGTGTTTTTTCTGTTCTTCTTCTTTTCCGGGAGTTCTTCCGTCTCGGATTGAGTCCATCTTGTAAAACACTCATTCCTTCATAAAATGGCTTTCACTGGAACATTGGATAAATGCAAGGCTTGTAATAAGACTGTTTATGTCGTCGATTTGTTGTCTCTTGAAGGCAATCCTTACCATAAGAATTGCTTCAGATGCAGCCACTGCAAAGGCACCCTTTCGGTTAGTCTCGTTTTACATTTTCAAATTTTAACATCACCTTCTCGTGTTAGATCGTTCGATAATGGCGGATTTTACCCTAATTGTTTGATTATGATGACAGATGACCAGCCACTCGTGGATGGACGGTGTCCTGTATTGCAAGCCTCATTTTGATCAACTCTTCAAGGAATCTGGAAATTTCGCGAACTTTCAATGTAGTATAACCGTTATTTCCCTCTTTTTGTCTGTTCCTTTTTTCTTTTCATATGTTCCTGACATTCTCGTTCATTGTTCAACAGCCAAGTCTGAGAAGAAACCTGAATTGGTATGCTCCCATTGTGTTCTTTTTTCCTTAATCTCACTAACTTCTGGATTAGATATTAGATATTAGATTCCTAGTTGCTAGGATCATGCAAGTTTTTGAATCTACATCCAACCATTATTTGGGTTGTAGTCGTCTCGTTTTCAACCAACCATTCTTATTGGCATTCAAACTTCAATTACGATAATGTCATTCAATAGTATTTATGAGAAAGAAACGGTTAAAATCTCGTTACTATGTGCAACTTTTCAAATTCATTTCTAGGAGACCACTCATTCAATAATTTTAGAAAGCCCTGATATCAAGACTTAGCTTGCTGACCTGAAATAGAATGGGCCTAGGCATTCTGCTTTTGTTTCTAATTTTCTAAAGCTAAGTTTTCGGTCAAGAGCATGTTTGATTGGACGTGCCATTAGGGCTTTCTAACGTTCTATAGTCAACTTAAGCTATCATTCAAGCAGCCAAGAGCAAGTTTGATTGAAACCAGGGAAAAATTCATCTTGATATCATGGGAAAGAGAGAACGTCTTCCTTTTGTGACATTTACCCTGAAAAAAAAGAGCCTATTCCATTCTAAAGTGTCCCATATCGGTTAATTTAGGGAATGGTCATGAGTTTATAATCATACACTCCATGGGTTGTAATCATACGCTCGAAGTGGACAATATCATACCATTGAACTTCAGCCCTGTGATTTTGAAACTTCAGCCCTGTGATTTTCATGCAAATGTTGTAATCTTTATGTTATTACAACTTTGACAATCTTTGACAGACAAGGACCAACAGCAAACTCTCCGCCATGTTCTGTGGGACTCAAGATAGATGTGCTGCTTGCAGTAAAGTAGTTTATCCATTAGAAAAGGTCCGTAGTTCTTCCCCTTTTCTTGTTTACAACACATATTTTTCTCAAAATTGTGAAAGAAAAACTCTGCTGGGCTTAACAGATCAGTCTTGAGGGGGAATGCTACCACAAGAACTGCTTCAGATGTGCTCATGGTGGATGCAATTTGACACACTCTTCTTATGCTGCTCTTGATGGTGTCCTGTACTGCAAGCACCATTTTGCTCAGCTCTTCATGGTCAAGGGCAACTATACCCATGTCCTTCAAGCTGCTGCAAACAAGAAAGCCACCACGACCCCGGCCGAACATGCCGAAAAAGATGGCAAGCCTCAGCCTGATTCCGACACGGCGCAGTAGAGCAATCTTAAAATGTGCTTCTTCTGCTCTTCCAGACTTTGAGAATTCATCTCTTATGAAAAAAAAAAAAAAGAAAGTTTATTCTTCTGTTTGGAATGAAAACATTTGTTTTTGTTCTCAATTCACATTCATTGGAATGGAAACATTTGTTTTTGTTCTCACATTTATTTCCAATTTATACTATATTCTGCTGCACTTTCAAATATCACCTAATAAGTTCTAGAAAAACACACCTTATTTTGTTTATGCCATAGAATGATAAGCTCTAGTGGATTTTGTGGTACGAGAATTTTTGTTCTATGTCGAAGCTCAGTTCTTATGATCGAGGTTTGTTCTCCGTCCCCACAGGGGTAGAGAACTCATCGCTATCTTAGCTAACGGAGGTTTTGGAGAAGTTAGAAGGTAGGCTTACTACTTACATGTTTTCAGCAGTTATCTGCTTTGCACTTGGCTATCTAACGTTTATCGTTGGTACGATAATTGGTGAGCAGTTAGACTGATGTCTAAATTAGTCGTCCTTGGATTGGAAGCTTTGTTTTAAGGTAAAGATTTGTGCTTAGAATATCTAGCATTGCTATCAAAATAGTTTAATATCTCAGCATATTCCCAAACAAGATTCTGAACCAAATTTGTCCCATTAGCACTATTGGATATACACCATTTTGGCTTCAAACCATCTCAATGTCAATCTCAATGTCAAAGTCAATTCGGATCACTCAGTCTCTCCATATGCAATTGTTAAACTAAAAAATCTTAAAAACGAGGAGCCGTATGATCTGAAAATCTTATGTACAGTTCATTCCCCTTATGTCACACACATGCTACAATAGCAGGGACATAGGGTCGTGATCTTAGGAGGGTGAGTTAACTCCAAAAATCCGTTCTCAATTCGAATTGTAGGTAATCACATACGGTCGTGAATTTGTTCTTAGGCTTTGTACATACCGCCCATCTGGTCATGCCTCAAGTCCTTGAATACAACACGGTTAGTTACCACGTGGAAAGCATCACGCCCTACCTTTTAATTATAATATATTAAAAAATTATTTATGCATATATTTTTATAAATCAAAGCATATGGAATAAGAATATAATTGGTAATTGAGTTAGAAATGAAATATTAAAAAATCTAAAGAAAAAAAAATTGTAATTCTTAAAATACTTTTAACTAAAAAATAACCTAATCCAATTATAATTAAATTTTTATTTTTAATAAAACTAAAATGCTTAAATAATAAAAATATTAAACATAAATTTAAATAAAAATAATAATAAAAAAAAAAAGGTTTTTTTTTAACATTGCTTCATTTGATGCATTTTATTTGGCGGTTGCACTTCACGCGGGTCAATAGCGCGTGATCAAGCGCCTTTTTAATTCGGAATATCTCACTCCTTCAACGGATCAACGATGAGGTCATCGACCAACGAAGGGCCATTTCGGTAAAATCGCGAGAAATATCAAAGAGCAGTTAGTGGCGTTCTCGGCCAGAAATTTTCATTTCCTACCGTCCAAACAACACGAAACGCAAATTCACTACAAAATTTTCTCCCTCATTTGTTCTTAATCTCCTTCATTTCCTTCCATTTTTTTGATTTTTGCCACAACTGGTTCAGGACTGTGATTGCCGGAGCTTTGTTTTCCCTCCAACTCTCTGCCGCAGACATCTCTCCATTGTTTTATCAGCCTCCAGCACCGGTTTGTTCATTTTATGTATAGAATTACAGTTTAATATGTCTGAATAGTGTGTTTTGTGGTATAAATGTTTTCTGAATGTATATTTGTAGCTCGTATGTATTGTTTTCATTTTTTATAATCTGCCAGCTGCGGTTTGGATTTGATTGCATTGCTATGTAGTTTAGTGCTCAGTGTGAGTAGTTATATGTGTTTTTGATTGATTTGTTTGAATTGAATGCACGAGTGACTAATCTGATGAGTGGAATTATGTTCATGTTTACGAGTTAACGTGCATGGTTATGGTTTTCGGATTGTGGCAGGGTCTGGTCGATGGTTTGTATCTGTGTTTTTTTTGAGCGGTTCTTGATTTTGTTTGACTAGGTGTTTGAATGATTGGCAACCTTGGTACGAGTATGTAATTGAATACTGGGTTTTTTGAAGGGCTTGTCTCATATTCCTGGAACCATGGATTTATCTTGTAATATTTGGAAGCAAAATGTGTTATCTGGTAGTGAAAAAGCATATTGCAAGACGTTGGACCAATTTGGTCCCAGCTATGTGCTTAGAAGTAGAATTATTGATGCCAAGTTGACTGGAGGTTCAAGAGTAATTTATAAAGTGCCGAAGAAGAGAAACAGAATTGTAGCTGCTAGCAATTCCAATCATTTGAGTCGGGTTTGTGCTAGCAAGTATGTTGGTGCCTTGCAAATATGTAAGCACAAAAGATTCTTGAATTGTAACAACACATTTGGAAGAAGGATGGGCATGGTTTATTCAGAGTGTCTAAGCAATGATTCTTCATCATTTATTGATGGAAATGGCAGAAATTTGGAATATGTGGGTACTGGTGATGGAGGATCCAGTTCTGAGCATACCGATGGTTTAGGGTCAGCTAGTTCCAGAGAAGCTGGTGGAGAAGCAGAAGCTGTAGAAACGGATGCACTGACTGTGGATGAGCTTAGAGAATTGCTGCAAAAGGCTATGACAGAATTGGAAGTTGCGAGACTTAACAGTACCATGTTTGAGGAAAAAGCCCAAAAAATATCAGAAGCAGCGATAGCTTTGCAAGATGAAGCAGCCCATGCTTGGAATGATGTGAATTCTGCTCTTGATTCTGTACAACAGATCGTGAATGAAGAATATGCTGCCAAAGAAGCTGTTCAAAAAGCAACCATGGCACTTTCATTAGCAGAGGCAAGGCTTCAGGTGGCAATAGAGTCATTGGAGCTGGCAAAAGGAAACGATTCTCCTGAAACATCAACAGAAAGTGAGGGGGAGATTGATGGCAAGGAAAAGCAAGAAGTGTTGTTAGTGGCTCAGGAGGACATCAAAGAATGCTGTGCTAATTTGGAAACTTGTGATGCGGAATTGAAGCGCTTACAGAGTAAAAAGGAAGAGTTACAGAAGGAAGTGGACAGGCTGACTGAGTTAGCTGAAAAAGAACAATTGATTGCGTTGAAAGCTGAAGAAGAAGTGGCAAATATAATGCTTTTGGCTGAGCAAGCTGTTGCTTTTGAACTTGAGGCTGCCCAAAGGGTCAGTGATGCTGAAATAATTTTACAGAGAGTGGAGAAATCTATATCAAATTCTTTTGTTGACACTTTGTAAACCACACAGGTGTCAAATATTATTGAAGAAGTTGCTAACGAGGACAATAAGGCAGTTCTCGAAATTTCTGGTGATATTGCTGTTGAAATAGATAGAGATTTGCCACTTAGTGGTGATTCCTTAGTTATCAAATCTTTTCCAGGTAGCTTTTCAGATTCTGAAGACTCTGATCAACCATATGACTTAAGTGATAGCGAGAATGGAAAATTGAATTCAGATTCCTTAAAGGAGGTAGAATCTGGAGCAGAGAAGTCTATTTTGAGTCAAGCAAAAAAGCAGGAAACACAGAAGGATTTGACCAGAGAAGGCTCATCTTTAAATTCCCCCAAGGCTTTATTGAAAAAATCTTCTCGCTTTTTCTCAGCGTCATTCTTTTCTTTTTCGGCTGATGGGGAAGAGTTCACTCCAGCATTAGTCTTCCAGGGTCTCCTGGATTCCACGAAAAAGCAATTGCCAAAGCTTATTGTTGGAGTAGTACTGTTAGGAGCAGGGTATGCACCAACATATTCTTTATCGTTTCTGCATTTGTGTCTAGAAGAGTATGAAGGGCCATAAAGTTAGTTCTTACAAGTATATTGCTAATTGCTCAGTTTAGCAAGCGTATTTCATCTTCCTAATGAGGGTATTGCACCAGTATTCTCCTTCCCCAGGAATCTTAGAAAGAAGAGATTTTTGCGTCCGGTTTGTATATCTTACTATAACAGTAGCTGACACCTCAACCAAAGTAAATAAATAAGTAATAGGTTCTTGAAAATTGCTGCCAAGTGAAAAGCACACTAGCATCATAAGCATGAAATGTATCTATTGGTATATTGGTTCCCCGTGTGGACAATGCTATGCATTTTTGTCTTGTTGTTGTGTACAGAGAAGAGATTGCTTCATATAGTCACTAGATGTTGAAATTCATCACAGGATCAGCATCTTTGCAAATCGAGCAGGAAGGAAGTCTCATATGTTTCAGCAGCCTGATGTTGTCACCACTAGCACTGATGAAGTTTCCTGGAATACAAAACCTTTATTTCAACAATTAAGTAAACTTCCTCAAAAAGTGAAAAAGTTAATTTCAAAGATTCCGCATCAAGAGGCATGTACTCATTGAACCCTTTCAGAGTTGAGATTTTTGGTTGTAACTCCTATTGTTGTCATCAATCACAACATTTCAGGTGAATGAAGAGGAGGCTTCACTGTTAGACATGTTATGGCTGTTGCTTGCTAGTGTTATATTTGTGCCAACATTTCAGAAACTTCCTGGAGGTGAATGAATTTTACATGCCTTTCTGGATTGATTTGAGTTTCCTACTTGCTGGCTATTTTCTTTCTAAATGTCCTTTGGTTGATTCCTTCAAAGTTGATGGCTTCATGAATATCAATGTCAAGAGAAGACTTGAAACTTTACCTGTCAGTATTTCACTCAGCTTTTATGTGGTCTACTATGATAAATTGCGCATATGTATTCGGTTAGTTTATGTAAGGCTTTTTGGACAAGTTTGTTTATGTGTTTATCTCTATTTTCAACCAACGGTTTATTTTATCCAATATGATAAATTGCGCATATGTATTTGGGTTAGTTTATGTAAGGCTTTTTGGACAAGTTTATTTAAGTGTTTGTCGCTATATTTTCAACCAACGGTGTATTTCATCCAATATGCTGTATAGGAAGTCCTGTCCTTGGGTACTTGGCTGCTGGAATATTAATTGGGCCATATGGTCTCTCCATAATCCGTCATGTGCATGGAACAAAAGCAATTGCTGAATTTGGAGTTGTTTTTCTCCTGTTCAACATTGGCCTGGAGGTGATCCTTTTAATTGAGTTGATTTTGTTTCCACTCCCTTATCTATTTATTCGCGTTATGTTTTTAGAAGGTTAAACCTAAGTTATTACTTTTCAGTTATCAGTTGAGAGGCTAAGCTCCATGAAGAAATATGTTTTTGGGTTAGGATCTGCACAGGTGATTGTGAAATTCCCTTCTTTACTGTGTGGGGCCAAGTCTACCCTTGCTCTGGTCTGCAAGTGATGTACCTTAGGTAATTAATCCTATTCAGAAATGCAGGTTTTGGTTACAGCTGTGGTGGTTGGCATGATTGCTCATATTGTCTGTGGGCAGCCTGGCCCAGCTGCAATTGTCATTGGAAATGGTTTAGCTTTGTCATCCACTGCTGTTGTCCTTCAGGTGTGATCGCGGATAAGTATTTTCTTCCAAACTTGTAGCGTTTTCTTTTCTTGTACTATAAAATTCTCACTTAACGGATAATAAATTTTCATGTTCTGTGAACTCTCATACTGCTATAGTTTTCTGACGGAGTTGTGCCTGAAACTAACTTTGATTTCTTTAGTCCAGGAGAAAATATTCTTCCCTGTGGTGGTTGGCTTGGTTGCTCAAATATGCTTATCTTTCTTTTTAATGTCGTGCAATTTTCCAGTATTTGACTTTTTCTTGGCTGCCAGTGGTAATTGCGATGACTTTATATCTCAAATATTGAAGATAAGGAAGGAAATGTCATCGACCAATTTTTGTGATCTCAATATGCTTCAACTTCTCAGTGTTAAAAAAAAAGAAAGAAAGAAAGAAAGGAAAATCCCTGAATTTTCTCACTCACAGAATACAAATTATTATTATTATATTTGCTAATTTGATGCTGTTGCATGCTTCCAACATGCTTTTTATAATTATTATATTTGCTATTTGATGCTGTTGCATCCTTTCAACATGCTTTTTATAATAACCAATCTTAGTCTCATGCTTTTGGATTGGAATCCGTTCTTGTAGCTAATGTCGGATTCCCTTTCAGACTTTTCTTTTATATGTGCTTGTTATTTTTTCATGCTTCTCGACGAAAGCTTGGTTTCTTCAAAAAAAAAAAAAAAAAAAAAAAAAGAAAAAAGAAAAAAAGTTGTTGCATGAAATAGTCTAGTCATGGTATTCTTGTATAATAAAAAAATTAAGTTTTTTTTTTCCTGTCCCATAATCTCCGCCCCCCTGCATATGAGCTTCTTATACATATTAAAAGCTGAAGTGAATTAACTAAATCTCAACGTTGTTTGATGTACATGGTCCAGTCACTTGCTTGATCAAAAGTATTATATTTTAACATATCTACTTACTTCTTGGGCTCTTTGTTCTCCTAAATCACCATGTGATCTTGACTTATGGCTGATTTATGCATCCCCTCTCCAGAATTTAGCCAAGTATTAACTTTCTTCTTGATTGATATTGTAGGCTATAAACTTACAAGCCTACATGTCACTTTTTGGATGATATCAACTTTGTCCATGGTTTCTTTTTGCAGGTGTTGCAAGAGCGAGGCGAGAGCACTTCGCGGCATGGGCGAGCCACATTTTCTGTCTTACTATTTCAGGTATCATGATTATTTCAATTGTATTAATATTCTTTTATTTCATATAATTCCCATGCTGAAATGATTTTACATGGACAACCTATTTGTCTGAATATGATCCTTACAGTTACAGACAAAAGTACCTACTCTCATCTTGCATTTTAATTTCATTGTGGTCAAACCTACATGAACTTCTTCTGAAGTGTGAAAATATTGAATTGACTGCATAATATGCAATGAGAGTCTCTATCTTGTCTTTGTTATTTTGGGGGGTCTATGGTTCTATGTTGAATTAACTGGCCTACTTCTGTTGTTGTTGACGTGAAAACTCTGTAATGTTGAATGTCCTCTGTGCCAGTGCTCCCGTGACTAGTTTCTTTGTCCCTTTTGGAAATATAATGTTATATCAGAATATTTTGTTTTACCGTTGCTCTGGCTTCAAGTTGACTTTCTTTCCCTCCGTTTCCAGGATTTGGCTGTTGTGGTTTTGCTGATTCTCATACCTCTAATTTCACCTAATTCATCCAAAGGAGGGGTAAGAACTTCTAATAAGTTGTCTTATCCAGTGCATGGCTATGACAGTTATTTGACAATCTTATTACGCAGTGACAGAGTTCAAAATTAACACTCCCTTAACACTCTCCATTTTTCATTTTTTACGAGCATAGTGTTGGATATCTGTTTTGTAGACTTTTACTGAAATAGTGTACTCTAAACCCCAAGTGTTGGGACAAAAAATAATAATAATAATAAATAATAATAATAATAAGGAAAGAGGAGAACTTGAGAATTGTATGTTTGTTGAGAAACCTTGATCACTAAGTCTAATAAGAGGGTTATTTTGATGTGCAATGTTCTTCCTGGACAATTTAAATTAATACCCGTTTTCCAATGTATTCACTATTTAAATACATCTTGAACCAAAGACTCGGTGGATTTTTTTCGCCATACACACTACTTGGTCTTCTACTTGTGTTGGTCACTGGTTTAGATGCATTGTTTATTTTTCTCATAACTAAAACCAGAAAATGAAGAGGACCACTGAGGAGCAACTGAAATTCTAAATGAATAATTTCAGAATAATTGAAAAATATAACAATAAATTAGTGAACTAAAATTATATTAAAAGATCGTGGTATAGGGAATTTATCGAGTGTTCTTGTTCAAAACCTTTTGATCCACCTAGCTGGATTAGTTTCTTTGATTCCAAAAATGTTGCAGGGTTAGTGGCAGTCCCAGTTTCAAACCTTGTGAGGATAGGAAGGATTTCTGGTTTGGAGAAAGATTTTATTTATTTTTTCTGTTGTTGTTGCTGTTATTATTATTTATTTATTTATTTATTTTTCATTTAATTTATTTATAGATTTTCCTAGATGAAAGATTTTTTTTTTTTTCCTTTTTATTGTTAGTTTAATTTATTTACAGGTTTACTTAAAATGAAAGATACAAAATATGAGATGCTGTTTATACGTGGTTTGATCTAACATTTTATTTACATCTCGACTTTTGGCTGGTTAAACTTATTACAATATGTTAACCTAAAATTAAAAAATCTATATACTCTGCTCTTTTCCAGATTGGTTTTCAAGCCATTGCTGAAGCTCTTGGCCTGGCTGCTGTTAAGGCAATAGTTGCCATTTCTACCATTATAGCTGGTGGGCGCCTGGTAGGTGGTGATACTATATTTGACAGGCTCTGAGCTCTTATCCTCTCTGTCGTATTATTTCTTTAGTGATGAAAGGACGTTTTTTTGGAAAATATGATCTCCTCTAGAGCGTTACTGTTCCTAACATGCTTGATTGTTAAATTCATCATTTAGGTGGAGTCATTCTTGTTGGAAATGTGAAAAGGGATGTGGTCTTTTTCTGGTTGTCTAAGAAACACCACCAAAGTGTTGTTTAATTTGCCCTTTGTTTTCTACTTATTTGTGTCATGGCTAACTGGAGTCCACTGATTTCATCTCTAGGCTCCCCTCTCCCCCCTCCCCTTTCTTGCACGTTTATTAGTGATCATTCAATGGTCGAAGATGAACAAAAATTGGCGGGTGAATCTGAGAATGAAGACGACTTTATGTTCTCTAGCTTGCA
The DNA here is from genome assembly GCF_002806865.2 of Cucurbita pepo subsp. pepo. Classification (NCBI taxonomy): domain Eukaryota; kingdom Viridiplantae; phylum Streptophyta; class Magnoliopsida; order Cucurbitales; family Cucurbitaceae; genus Cucurbita; species Cucurbita pepo. Next base: position 3,395,191 of record NC_036645.1, on the reverse strand, counting down.
AAAATTGCTCCATGGCTTTGGAAACGTGACTTCTGTGGTGTTATGGCTATTCCGAATAAGCCTAATAAAGGTATATCAGGGGTAAAATCTTCCAAATTAGTCTGTGAACGGAAAAACCTCACCTCTACAGTGAGCTATGATAAGGTTCCATCGTCCCTTGCCATTGATGGGTCACCCAAAGCTAAATGATTATCCTCTCTTGGAATGTTAGCGTGGTCTGGGCTCCAGGAAAAAAAGAGCGCTCGTTAAGGATTTTCTCCTCAACAAATGCCACCTTTCTAATCCTCCAAGAAGCTAAAAGAAATAGTGTTGATAGAAGGTTTATTAAATCCTAAATCCCTTTGGAGCTCCCGGCATATTGCTTGGATTGCTTTAGATGCGTGCAAAACTACTGGGGCAATGCTTATTATGTGGAATGATCCATCAACAAAGGTTTTGGAAGTCAGAGTAGGCACCCTCTCTCTAACTTTACTTCTTTCCCTTTTTGATGGCTACAGATTTTGGCTGCCTGGTATCTACAACTCTTCTCGAGCTACTGATAGAAGCGCCTTATGGGAAGAGCTCTATGATCTATCTCATCTCTGTACAGATCAATGGATTATGGGTGGTGACTTCAAGGTGACTAGATGTTCCATTGAGAAATCAAGTGGCAAGGCAACTACAAAATGTATGAAACTTTTCAACAAATTCAGTGATAGTGCTCTGGCTGGCCCCCTCTCTCTAATGGTAAATACACTCGGTCTAGCTTACATGAGAGACCTGCCATGACCCTTATCGATCGGTTTATCATCATGGGTCCATGTATTGATAAATTTAACAGTATTTTGGTCAAGTGGTTTCCTCGTATCACATCTTATCATTACCCAATTGTCTTGACCCTCGGTCAACAAAGATGTGGCCTGGATACTTGAAAATATGTGGATGGGGCATCATTCTTTTGAGGCCTTATTTTGTAATTGGTGGCGTAACAACCAGCCGTTAGGGTGGCCTGGTCACAGATTCATATAGAAACTGAAGACTCTCAAGGAAGTCCTAAGAGAATGCAACACGACTACTTTCAGCTGTGCTGTGCCAAGATCAGAAAAGTTGACTTAGCTAATGAGCTTGTCAGGATTGACAAATTGGAGGAATCACATGGCGTAACCAATGAGCTTGTCAGGATTGACCACTTGGAGGAATCACATGGATTCAACCAATTCCCTAACCATGGATTTCTGAGATCAAGCCAGACCGTTGGATATTTCCCCTAGCGAAGAGGCAACTTGGAGACAGAAATGCCAACTGAAATGGACCCTAGAGGGTGATAAAATCAACAACTTTTATCTTAGAGTTTTGTCTACAAGAACATCATTGTTGAGATTTTATCATGAGACGACATTAGTTTGGTTCTAGACAACGATATTGAGATTGAGTTAAAGAAAGGGCTTGTTATCAAGCTCGATATAGAGAAACATTTGACATGGTTGTTTGAGATTTTCTTGACAATATTTTGGTGGCTAAAGGATTTGGCACAAAAGGGAGAAACTGGATCTAGGGTTGTATTTCATTGCAAATTCGAGAGGTCTTCGACAAGACGACCCCCTTTCCCCTTTTCTCTTTATCCTTGTGGTGGATTGCTTAAGCCCTATGCTATCACAAGGGGCTCTAAATGGCAACATCAAAGGCTTTGACGTAGGAGGGGAAATTTGTCTAACCATCTTTGATTTGCGGAAAACACCATCCTTTTCTCAATTTCGAGTAAGGACAAGCTCTCTGCCCTTTTCTCTACCATTCATAGTTTTGAAGAAGCATTGGGCCTCCATATCAACCACCAAAAATCAGAATTCGTAGGCGTCCACTTGGCCTCAGATACTGTTACATCCCTTGCCCAAGACTTTTTTATTGTAAAGTAACATCCTGACCAGCAGTTTATTTGGGCCTCTCTCTTAGCGGTAAACCACACACAAAGGAGTTTTGGGAACCTATTACTGAAAAGGTGGAATGATGTTTAAGGGGTTGGAGTGGCACACATGTATCAAAGGGAGGACGTTTAACCCTTATACAGGCGACCTTATCCAACTTTCCCACATGTTACCTTTCTTTGTTCCGAAAACTTCCCTCAGGATTATTGAGCATTTCTGGTCTAGACAGTATTTCTTGAAACCACATTTTCCTATCAAATAGTTAATTTAAACTGGAGAAGAATTTGATTAATTCTAACCTTACCAATTAATCTTCAAGCCTTTGAAGGGAATGATCTCTAAAGCGTCTGTTAGACTCTTGTAGTGCAGCAAATTCTTCTATCATATAAAACAACAATCATTTAATATATCGATACTAGATCTTGTGCTTTGTTTTCTAATTCCTTCTTCTTCTCCAATTACAGCTACTACGACCAATATATAAACAAATAGCTGAAAATCAAAATGCAGAAATATTCTCTGCCAACACACTACTTGTCATTCTGGGAACAAGTTTACTTACTGCCAGGGTACTGGTTTTCACTCCTTGAGACTTTTTCAGTAACTTCCTGAAATAGTATTTCATTTACTCATCTTATTTTTTTCTTTTTGGGATTCCTTTTTTGCATCATTTGAGAGTAGGCTGGACTATCAATGGCGCTAGGTGCCTTTCTAGCAGGTTTACTACTTGCAGAAACGGAATTCTCCTTGCAGGTCGAATCTGATATTGCTCCCTATCGTGGCCTTCTATTGGGTCTCTTTTTCATGACGGTTGGTACTTCATGTCGGATACTTTTTCAGAACAATTAATGAGCATTGCTTCTCTGTATAGAGATTTGTAGTTACTAATTTATCACATTTTCCTGGTAACTTTTTACTTTCAGGTTGGGATGTCTATCGATCCAAAACTTCTTCTTTCTAACTTTCCAGTTATCATGGGGTCTTTGGGACTTCTTATTGGTGGTAAGACTATATTGGTTGCCTTGATTGGTAGACTTTTTGGTATCTCAATTATATCTGCGTTAAGAGTTGGACTGCTTCTTGCTCCTGGTGGAGAATTTGCTTTTGTGGCATTCGGTGAAGCTGTCAATCAGGTTATATTTGCATAACTTGCATGATTTAGCTGTTGTATTATGGATTCAAATGCTTAGCTTTATTACCCACAAACATTTTTTCCAGCTATCCTCTGATTTTTGTGGATAACATTTATTGCCAGACCCAAAGTTGCTAATTTCCTCAAAAGCCAAAGATTGGAACCTTTCTAGTAACCCTTATTGGTTATAATTATTTTTTCGGAGGCCCATTTGTTTCATTTTGACCTTGTTCTTTGTAGAGGGTCATTCTTTTAGTTTCATTCTTCTCATGAAAGAGATTTTTTAGCAAATAAATAAAATAAAAATAAATAAATAAAATAAAATAAATTTACTAATTGGTGTCTTTTTACAGGGTATAATGTCTTCTCAACTATCCTCTTTACTGTTTCTTGTTGTGGGAATTTCTATGGCCCTTACGCCGTGGCTAGCTGCTGGTGGTCAGTTAATTGCTTCTCATTTTGAGCAACATGATGTTCGGAGCTTATTACCTGTTGAAAGCGAGGTAAAATACTAACACGAAAAGAGATTTACCTTTAAAAGTTACAAATCTTTACTGATAAATTTTCAGGCATTGTTTGATTATTCTCATGGGGTTGTTCAATGAAATTAGTTTGGTAATTTGAAATGGGACTTCACCTAATATTAGTTTAGTTTCTTGTTAAAATAAATTGGGTAATTTGAAACAGGACTTCACCTAATATTGATATTTATTGCTATGTATATAAATGAGAGGAACATGCTCTAGATTTGGATATCAAGATGATCATCTTTTTCTTCGAGGTTGTTAAGATTGATTGATTAGGTTAGCTATTGATAAATCTTAGTAGGGTAGCCGCAAGAGCAATCACCTTGTTTTCTCCCGATGATCAATGGAGAAAGCTAGACCTATGATTCCCACTTATCCAGAATACAAAGTACCCTGCAAATTTTTCGACATTGATTATGGAATCATACATTTATCTTGTCGGATTAATGGAAAATGGAGATGTGCAATCTAGCTCAAACATCCACCTTTAAGGGTTTCTTCCTTGGCTAGGCATATGTTGATGGTGCCATAGGAGTTGACCGTTTATCATATTATATTATTTTGTTCAGTGAAGATAGATTTTTTTTTTTTTTCAGTTTTCTTTGTTTGAGGTCAATTTATCATACTATCACAACAAAATTTGAAATTGTTAGAAAGGTGAACATATAACATTTTGTCGTGATATTATAACTTTTTTTAGTTACAAACTAACCCTGGCTCCTTTTTTTTTTTTTTAATGATTTCACCAGACTGATGATTTACAAGATCATATCATTCTTTGTGGATTTGGACGAGTTGGTCAGGTCTGGTTCTTGTTCATAGTTACTAAGTATTAATTGTTTTAAATCTTACTAAGGGGGTTCGATAATAGTATTATTATGGCATTTACTACAATACTTTACCTGTCTTTCTTTGTCACCCTCAGATAATAGCCCAGCTTCTGTCAGAGCGACTGATTCCTTTTGTTGCCCTTGATGTACGAAGGTACATTTGACTCTAGAAAATAAAATTTCTTTATTGGCCTTGCAGAACAACTAACGCTTCTTTCTTAATCCCGTGTATATGCTTGACATGCTTTTCTTGAAAGAAAATATATGTACCATTGAAGTTTGTTGACCTGACCATTAAATCATGTATATTTGTATATTGCCTCTGATCTTCTAATGTCAATTTTAACTTTTATTAAATCCTCAAGAAATAAATAGATGACAAGTTTCTAAGAGGAAATTCATTTACACAGAACTAGTTTGCAATTTATAGACAGTATCAACTGTTCTACAAGTAAAGAATAAATGACGATCTTAGGATCATTTTCGAAGATGTCATTTTAAAATTTTAATATATTATTTATTTTAAGACTAGAGCTGAAATGAAGTTTCTTGTGTTTTGTTCTTTTAGCGATAGAGTGGCTGTTGGACGTGCCCTGGACCTTCCCGTGTATTTTGGAGATGCTGGAAGTCGAGAGGTAAAAATTGCATATGAGAGACCAAGTTCCCGGCTTTCTTTCTCTTTACATCTTCTTTTGTTGGTCTTGTCATTATTTCATATTTGTCAATAAAAACTCGATTTATTTTTAAGAAAAAACATGTTTTATGTTGGTAACTAGGTTCTTCATAAAATTGGTGCTGAAAGGGCATGTGCTGCTGCAATTACACTGGATTCACCGGGTGCAAATTACAGAACCGTTTGGGCTCTAAACAAGTATTTCCCTAATGTTAAGACTTTTGTTCGAGCTCATGATGTTGATCATGGCCTTAATTTGGAGAAGGCTGGGGCAACTGCGGTATTAGTTTTGAACTCTTGAACGATGTGATGCTGAGTTTTTAAATTTTAAAGCATGATATATTTCTTTTCTTGTTATCTGACGCACCCAATATATTTCTTGTGATAATTTTTACTTTAGCTTATATGAAGATTCATTAAATTAAGGGAGAATGAGTTGTGCGGTTCATAGTATGTTGCAAATTTAGTCACATCTTTGTCTTTGCTGGAAAACGCTTGCAGGTGGTTCCTGAGACGTTGGAACCAAGCTTACAGTTGGCTGCTGCCGTTCTTGCCCAGGTAATAGCATTATTATAATAAACTATTACGGGTTAAAAACAAATTGATATTGTGAGATCCCACATCAGTTGAGGAGGAGAACAAAGCATTCTTTATAAGGGTGCGGAAACCTCTCTAGTAGACGCATTTTAAAAACCTTGAGGGAAAGCCGAAAGAGGATAATATCTGCTAGCGGTGGGCTTGGGCTATTACATAAAGAGTTGTTGCTTGTTGCATAATAAATGTACTCCGAATGCTAGTTTGAAGACGGCCTTACTTGAACAACATCTGTTTGATAGGTTATAGAGCTGTCCTTGAATTCTAAAGAATCCTTGTTTGAAGAGATTTAATGTTTTATTCATGTTTTGTTACTTATAGTTCGTTATTAAATCTCATTGATTAAGACATCTATTTTTTTGATGGGGGAGAGAGGCTCTTGGCATTCAAATTACAATCCAAAACCATAATAAGGGAAAATGTTTTTTGTGCAACTACAAATGGATCTTAAAGTTTGATTGTTTTTCCTTAAGGCTAAACTACCCATGTCGGAGATTGCTGCAACGATCAACGAGTTTAGATCCCGACATTTATCCGAGCTTACCGAGGTAATTTGTCAGTCATTTTCATACACAAATTTATCATTTGCAGTAACCTTACAGTTCTAGTCTACATTTGCAGCTATCTGAAGCCAGTGGAAGTTCACTTGGGTACGGGTTTTCTCGAATCATGAGTAAACCGAAAATTCAAACCTCTGATCCTTCGGATGAGAACCAAGTCACCGAAGGAACACTCACAATATGATATCCATCAATTAACAGTCGAGACAAAGAAAGAAAGAACGAACGAAGGGGAAGAAGAAGGGTGGGGTCCAAAATCCAAAAAAGGTAGAACAAAGCCTTCAAGAGTGGACTAACAATTTCACATTGGTATAAAAGTGTACAGAAAATTGGTATTGAAAAGAGGGTTAACAACATTGTGATCAACCACATTTAGCTCTATAATTAATTTTGTTTCATTTCTTCTCTTGAAAAGGTTGCTTGGAAGAGCAACCTTTTTTTTTTTAAACCCTTTACAAGATCCATAGGAACATGACAACTTTCTAGATTACTACATACACTTTCAATTTTGCATTATTATTTTTAAGTAAACCATTATTTCTTTGATCTTATTCAAATTTTAGTATTTATTAGAGATTTTACGAAAACGTTTTACTTTCGTTTTCGTTTTCTATATATAGTGGAGCTTGTTGCAGGTAGATACATGTTAGATGAACACGACTCTCAACGATGGTACAATACAATATTGTCTACTTTGAGCATAAGCTCTCATGGCTTTGCTTTGGGCTTCCCCAAATGGTCTCACACCAATGGAGAGAATATTCTTTGATTATAAACTCATGATCATTAGCCGATGTGGGACTTTCATCATCCAACATCTCCCCTCGAACAAAGCATGCCTCCTCTTAATCGAGGCTTGACTCCTTTTATTTTGGAGTCGACATTTGAGAATTTACCAATCTATTGGCACGACTAAGTTTAGGGCATAACTTGAGTTTTGTTCACGTGCTTGACAATATTATTCCAAAGCTCTTGTATATTTACCCTTCGTGACGTGGACATAGCTTAGAACATAATAATTTTGTAGAGCTTTTGCTTGGTCTGATATGATATCTATTATATCATTCGTTATTCCATTGAATGAATCATTTGTCTATAATTGTACGTAAGATTCTGTTGGCTCGATGAACTAGCTCGAGATTCTCTCTCGATTATCTCGAGTAGTTTGAGTGGATTAGATCAAAATTTGTACAAGTCATATCTTCTATTACCACTTTGTAAAAAATCATTAGGTATATATATGTTATTTGTTATTATTTATATAATCTTTTAAATAGAGACAAAATTAGTCCACTCTTAAAAATAATACCATTAATGGACATTTTAACAATACCTATGTTAAGCTTAAAACTTTAAAAAAAAAATTAAAAAATTAAAAATAATAATAATAAAAGGAAACGGCTCCTCTGCCGGAGTGAATAATCAGTGTTCGCGTTAGGGATTCATTTTATTTCAGCCGCCACTTCTCCGCCGTCTTCTCCGCCGGCGCTCATCATCCTACACCTGTTCTGATTCCTGCCTTTGTTGATTTCGCCTACAAAAGCAAGTCTCTCTTTGTTCATCGTGAGTGACACAGAGAGCGAAATAAGTGTTATCTTTTTGCCTTGTTCTACAGTTTATCTTTGCTCCGCCGCTCTGTAGCTCTGTAATTCCTGTTTGTTTTTGTAGCAAAAACGTGCAGATTTTTCTTACGGTGTCTTATAATGGCGTCATCGATGAAATTCACAGATTGTTCCCCTTCCGCCATTGTTCGTCTTGTTCCCACTACTCGAACCAGGCTTCGAAGCTCCGATAGCGCTGTTCTCTTTCACCGTGTTCTTGGCCGTTCCTGTCCTGCGTATCCTAGAACTTTTGTTTCTCGATCTTCAATTTCAACTTTGCCCGTCATCTCCGGTATGTCTCTTTGTTTATGAGAAAAATTCTTTGATGATTCTTTTATTTAGAGCTTCATAGGATCTGCCGTTTAATTTTCACCTAATTTTTCTCCTTGAACTTGTGGAACTATGGAATGTTTTTGCGTTGATTTTATGCTGCTTGCAAGCATTCGGTGCTAAAATGGCATTAAATTGTTGTAGTTTTGTATGCTGGCTATGCAACTTCAGAATAAGTGTTCTATGTATAGGCATGCATGTTGTGGTTGGATGATCTTGGATTGTTCATAGTTTTTTATGTACTTTTTCAGTAACCATTACCATGGAGAATTCAGCTTGATTTTCATAGTTAGAGCAATGGAGAGATCTTTTTGTGTGGCTTTTATGCTAGGGATTCTGGATTCTTATTTTCTTTTTACTTCAGCTTCAATCTCGACCGAGGCAACTGCACAAGTTATTGATGGAAAATTGGTGGCGAAGCAGATAAGAGAGGAGATTACTGCTGAAGTATCTCGAATGAAGGATGCCATTGGTGTTGTTCCGGGATTAGCAGTCATCCTTGTTGGAGATAGGAAGGATTCTGCAACATATGTACGAAACAAGAAAAAAGCTTGTGAATCTGTGGGTATTAAATCCTTTGAAGTAAACTTGCCTGAAAATGCTACCGAGCAAGAAGTGCTCAAGCACATATCCGACTTCAATGATGATCCATCTGTCCATGGCATCCTTGTTCAATTACCTTTGCCTAAGGTATGTTTACTAAACTTCATTTCATTTGTCAAATAACTTATATGGTGAGATCCCACCTTCAAAGAACGAGTGTTAGCAAGGACGCTGGCTCTCAAAGGGGGGTGGATTGTGAGATCCCACATCGGTTGGAGAGGGAAACGAAGTATTCTTTATAAGGGTGTGAAAACCTCTCCCTAGCAGACACGTTTTAAAACTGTGAGGCTTACGACGATATGTAACAGGCCAAAACGGACAATATCTGCTAGTGATGGGCTTGAGCTGTTACATATATTGTCACAATTTACTATATTATCTTAGAATATTACTAAGGACACTCTAAACTTAAGACCTCGGTCTATAATCATTTGCTTGTTTGCCTTTTGTTTTTGAAAATTATGCTCACAAGCACTTCTTCCACATGAGTTTCTATGTTTTTTTAATCTAGAAAACCAAACAAAAGGGCTTAGAAGGAACGAGTTCGAACAGGGTGGCTACCTATCTAGGATTTAATACCCTACGAGGTTCTTTGACAACCAAATGTTGTAGGTCAAGTGGTCATCCCATGATATTAGTTGAAGTGTGCGCAAGTTGGCCCAGACACCCATGAATGTTAGAAAAGAACCAATTTTAAAAACGTGTTTTTTTATTGTAGAATGGACTAAGAATTCAATTTAAAACCATAGTAAAAAAATGGAGAGAAAACAAGTACAAATTAAACTTCGAAACATGCATAGTAAAAAAAAATTGTTATCGAGCGGTGTGGTCATGTCGTTCGTTGGGTGCTGCTAAGTTTTGTTGGTATCTGCATTATTTGTTTGCTATCTTCATTTCCACATGCCTTATCCTATGTAAATATAGATGAGAGTTTGAACTTAGGACTTTACATTGCAATATGCATATTTTGTTAGTACAAAAAATATGGAATATACGAGGATGTGAACCGCCGACCTCAAGAGAGTAATTAGTACATGTCAATTACTCGTTGAGCTGTACTCACTTTGGCAACCGAAAACATATTTATAGCAATATTATGGTCCAATGGACCCCATTTACATTAGCTATTCAAGATCCAAGATAACATGTTTTCATTGATTTGGCAGCACATGAATGAACAGAATGTATTACATGCTGTTAGCATTGAAAAAGACGTAGATGGATTCCACCCATTGAACATTGGTCGTCTTGCAATGAGAGGTGAAGAACCGTTGTTTGTTCCATGCACACCAAAAGGGTGTATTGAATTGCTGCATAGATACAACATTAGTATCAAAGGAAAGAGAGCTGTTGTAATCGGTAGAAGCAATATTGTAGGAACTCCAGCTGCTCTTTTGCTTCAAGTGAGTTTTTAATTTTTAATCTATCTACTTCATGTTAAACGAACACGACTCTCCACAATGGTATGATATTGTCCACTTTGAGCATAAGCTCTCATGGCTTTGCTTTGGGCTTCCCCAAAAGGCTCATACCAATGGAGAGAGTATTTCTGATGTGGGACTTTCATCATCCAACACCTCCCCTCGAACAAAGTACGTCTCCCCTTAATCGAGGCTCGACTCCTTTTTCTTTTTGGAGTCTTAGTCATTTTTTACTATGCCTTCGAGGAGGCTCGACTCCTTTTTCTTTTGGAGTCCTTTGTTCGACATTTGAGGATTTACCAATCTATTGGCACGACTAAGTTTAGGGCATGGCTCTAATACCATGTTAAACGAACACGACTCTCCATAATGGTATGATAATGTCCACTTTGAGCATAAGCTCTCATGGCTTTGCTTTGGACTTCTCCAAAAGGCCTCCTACCAATGGAGAGAGTATTCCTTGATTATAAACCCATGATCATTCCCTAAATTAGCCGATGTGGGACTTTCATCATCCAACACTTCACAACTTTATCGGTTGTAGATTATGTTGACGATAGTTTATCGTTTTTGTGTAGCGAGAAGATGCGACCGTTAGCGTAGTTCATTCAAGGACCAAGGACCCCGAAGAGTTAACAAGACAAGCTGATATTATCATCTCAGCAGTTGGCAAAGCTAATATGGTTGAGGGAAGTTGGATAAAGCCTGGTGCGGTAATTATCGATGTTGGAATTAATCCAGTAGAGGTGAGTAAAGTACTTTTACACAAACATTTATTATCGTTAAACACCTTTTAAAGGATTACGTGTTACGATTAGATCGAATAAGCCCTTGTTCTCTTTGATCTTCGTGGCATGTCTATGTACATATGGCTAAACCGAAATCTTCTCTCATTTCTACATTCGAAGTTTCACACTCGGTTGTCATCTTCGTGTAACAGGATGCAAGTAGTCCTCGTGGATATCGACTCGTAGGGGATGTCTGTTATGAGGAGGCCAGCAAAATTGCTTCGGCTATTACTCCTGTACCCGGGGGAGTCGGGCCAATGACGATAGCAATGCTCCTCTCGAACACGCTCACAGCAGCAAAGAGAACACACAACTTCCAGTGAAATTTACCTAAAAAGCTTTCCTTTAGCAAAGGACCAAGCTGTTAAATAACCCCATGTGTGAGCACACATCTTCTCAAGTCATTACAACTTATCTTCTTTTGAGTGAATGAATGACTTGTGGAGATTGAACCTTGTATTTGTTGGATCTTTTCTATATGCTGAATAATCACAGGGGATACACATTTTGTTGTTGCATTGTCGTATCGAAGTCTAGGTAGGGGTGCAAATTATAACAAACAAGACGGATTGAAACAGAAATCGATCGGTCGGGATGGAAAGATGAATGGTCGAGATGATGACTATTTGATGATATGTCATAAATCATAAGTAGGTCAATCTCAAACCGACATTTCGTTTTTTTAACAAAAATTTATTCACGAACTGAACTAACTAAATTAATTATCCAATTGGTCAAAATCAAAATGAATCGGCTCTAACTAATTTATTAAATAAACCAAATTCACTCGACTGTAGTTCAAAATTGATTTTCTTTTTCTTCCACAAATTCAATTTCATTTAGAGTGATTTCATACAGAGAAGTGAAGGGAAAGGAGTTGTTATCTATGTAATTGAAGAAGTTGTAGAAGAGCACTACCACGGTTTAAGTTCCGACACATAGAGGATTAATTCAGCAAAAAGAATCGTGAATCAAGGGAAGAATGCTACAAGAATTCTGCAGTCACCCTCGACCGAGACCTAGATGGCAACCTAACCTAGTACATTATAATTGATAAAGGAAATACCCCTAGGAAAAGAAAAATAACAAAACACGGGCAGAATGTATTGAGAGACCCAGCCTTCGGCTTAAAATGGTCATAGTCTAGAGCTCTTACTCAGGCTCTCAAAATCACTTTCAAACATGCCACTAATTATCGATATCATTTTCAAATATATCACCAATGATGGCAAAGGGAAGGGGATCAAACATATTTCAGAATATGCTCGTTATTAGGTATAGCTAAAAATAAATATGGTACCAACTTTAACTTCTTTTGACCTTTGTGTATCCATCCCAGAAATTAGAAACTGCAACCTCAAATTTGGAGGGAACATGAGTGAAGAGCATCTGATCTGAACCTAACTTTTTAGTCTAATTTTCAATAGATAATTAATGCTCTTATCAGCATCTTCAAATTGTTACTGGAATAAACAAAAAACGTAATGGAAGTTCTACAATTATGACCTTTTCTCTGTAGAATTGGATCGTGACGAAGATGGAGAGAGCGTAATTCTTGCACCTCGTTCTGGCTATAGCTATGTTAGAGCTTCCCGTTGTCCGAAAGATCGATACGTGCTTCAAAATGATCGATTCCCATCTTATTGTTTTGTTTAGTACTTCTTAAAATGGACACCTGAGACAAGAAAATAGAGGATTTAATAATCAACCAAAGGTTTCACAAATATGATTGTTTGAAATATTCACAAATAGTCTCCTTTCTCTAACATATCGTCTCCAACATACCTTTCTCTAGAATATCTACCACTAATTTTTCACTCAAGGACTTTTCTTTCCTTTTCTGTCATATTTCTGCCTAACTTTTCTCTCTAAAATTTATTTCCATCTCTAATATTTCTCTTTTTATAGCTTTTATTTCCCTGTGCTCCTCGTTATTTTTCTAACCCGGTAACATTTCTCTTTATAACATTGCTCTTGTAACGGCCTAAGTTTACCGATAGCAAATACTGTCCTCTTTGGGCTTTCCCTTTCAGACTTCCCCTCAAAGTTTTTAAAACGCGTCTGCTAGGAAGAGGTTTCCACTCCCTTATAAAGAATGCTTCGTTCTCCTCCCCACCTCAACTGATGTGGGATCTCATAGCTCTCCCTCTCTCTAACAGATCTCTCTCAAATTTCTGTCTACTTTCATTCCCTCTCTCTAACCTCTCCCTCTAAAACTTATACCTTTTTTTCCCTCTCTCTAACGTAGCTTAGTCTCCCTCTACTCTAAAAAATAGAAAACAAAAGGTAGTGTATATAACCCCTTACCTTAAGGCCTTATACAAATTAAACAGCTTGGATTCTAACATCATCACAGAATCAGAAAACTGTGAATAAATACCTTGGGTCGTTCCATGGAGCTTGCAAAGTAACCCATTCCAAATGAAAGGGATGAATAAGCAGCAGCAATCTCCACGGCTTTCAACTTCTGCGGATTTCCTGGGGCCTGTGGCAACAATACTGAGATACATAATTATGATAGATGGAATAACAAAAAGTGTTCAATTAGTAGGTCACCAATTTAGGAGCATCGGCCTGGACAAGTAAAATCCCAGCACTCTTATCAGTATTATGTTGACTGCTTTCTTGAACAAAATTGCGTAGAACTTTCATGCAAGCAGAGGCCGGACCTGCCTGTGATCTGAGCGGACCATATATAACGATGTCAAATAAAAATAATAGACGACTCAACTTAGTTAATTAGTATGCAAATATTCTTCAATGTGCAAACAATATGACCTGATCAAGAATAAATGCAACGAATGAAGAAAGATTTTCAGATGGTCATTATCTCATCAAGCAATGTTATCCAGGGAGAAAACTTGACTAATCTTAATATATTAACTACTTTCCAGATTCAATACACACACGGTTGCTTGGTTCGAATTATTTAAGAAATTCAAACACTCCATATGCGCATTCAAACTTCAGCTTGGGTGCTCGCTTGAAAAAAAACAAACCAAAAGTTATTGATATTAGTGTTACCATTAGATAATCGATTGTGAAAGTGAAATAAATACACTGGCAATATGCTTTATACAAAACTTTCCTTCTAGAGAATCCGTAGATGGCCACCATGACTTGAACTCATTCCCTCAAACCCCTTATTATTTACATGGTCTTTTTTTATCACTAGACCAACACATCATGATTTTGTTCTTAATAAATATTGCCAACATTCTATAGAATAAAGTCCTCCACGCTGCACAAAGACCTCCCCTATAGAAACCATATGGTTGGTGTTCTAATATGAGAACATAATAAGAAATTCATTCAGGTACATTGACAACAATTAAACAATGAACACAGACGATTACGCTTGGTTCTACAATGTACAGTTATAGAAATCTTTAGGTTGAGGTCAAAGTTCCGGAGTCTGTGTTTGTGCATTTTGGATAAGCAATTTCAGAATAAATAAAATGAAACCTCAAAATATTGAAGTGTTTTAGCACTGAAAATTCACTGAAACCTAATCATGGATGATGGAGAAACATACAGTGATAATGATACACAGCATTCCCTAGCTGCAAATCCTTTCATTAGATACTCTCCTCCACCAGAAACACAACCCCCAACCATGAAGGGAGTCCCAAATGGACCTTTTGAGGACGCCCAACAACCTGAACCATACATTGCTGCTAATCCTACACGTCCACTGACCTAAAAGTTAAAATCTGTTAAAATCCTTTTCTAATCATGCAATTATACTTCTACCTCGTTCAAATAATATGAGGAAAAGCACAAACTACCTTCATTGCAATGCCACCACTTGAGGCCCCAGATGCGATATGTCCTTCACTGTCAACACATATAACACCAACCGTGTCCATAGTACAATCATTTTCTGCATCATTTAACGTTGCTGACTGGCATGTTGTGCCTTCCAGTGGATTGGGTGATTGGACTTCTACACAATCAAAATAAAAATAAATAAAAGGCATTAGGAACAGGCGAGAGGAGATGGTTAAAATAGGATAACATATAAAATAGAGAACCCAAACCCGATATTCTAGTATTGTCTTGAGAACTGCAAGAATTCACTACATAAGAATTCTCTTTCTTTTCTTTCGCACGTTGAATCATTGACTTGTATCTTTCCCATTGAACTTTTGCTCTTTCTGTCACCAACCACTATATGTGATGGTAAAAGATGAGATGATTCACCCAACAATGTAAGATACAGATGGTTAATTCAATGCTTAGATAAATCAAAGAAGATTTTACTTGGGCCCTTTTGACAACCATTTCAATTTTCAGTTTTTGGTTTTTTTGTTTTTTAAAAACAAAAACCATACATGTTCAATAATTGTTTTATTTTTGGTTTCCTGATTTTAAAAAATCAGAGATGAAAAAAAAAAATAGAGACCAATAAAAATGTTTCGGAAAGAAAAGTTAAAGATGGTAAATTTAGAGACAAAAGAAAATATTTAGTGAGAGAATATTAATTAGACTTCATAAACAAAAATATTAGTTATAAAGAAAATAGAAAAAAGAAGTTAGATGGGAAGAAATAAATTTAGAGAGAGAAAATTTAAATAAAAAGAGAAATTTTAGAAATAGTATGGTTAAGCATAAAAAATATGTAAGAGAAATAAAGATAAATGAGAAAAATAAAGTAAAGTTGTAGCAAGAGAAAATTTAGGGAGCTATGTTTTCTCAAAAGAAAAGTTAGAGATACATTTATTAGAGAGAGAAATGTTAGGGAAAAATTTTAGAAGTAGATAAGTTAGGAGAGAAATTTTAGAAATAGATGAGATAAAGAGAAATAAAAGTTGAGAGAGAAATTAGAAATGTATATTAAAGAGAAGATAAATGAAAGTTAATAAAGATGAACATTTTAAAGAAAATAAAAAGTTATGCAGGGATGAAAATTAGGGAAAGAGAGGAAAATTATATCGAGAAGACAATTTGTAGAGAGAGAAACAAAAATTTTGTAGAGAGAAATATAGGGATTAAAGTTTTGGAAAGAAAAAAAGTAAGAAAAATGAATTTGTTGGAGAAAGATGTGTCAAAGAGGAAGAAAATGAGTTCTACTTTTTATATATATATAAAAAAAAAATTGCTTCTAATTTCGAAAACGGTTTTAAAAAAACATAAAACAAAAAACAAAATTGGTTATCACACAACTCTGGTTTTGAAATGAAAAACAAAAACAGAATACAGAAAATGAAACGATTATCAAACGGTCCCTTAGTTACTCATATAACCTCATTAGCCTCTGCAGTAGTTTCTGGCAACCAAATGCCTTTGGACTTTGCCCAAGTACAAGCACCCTCACCAACTAGGAAGCTGCACAAGGAAAACCTTCCTGGTGATTAGATTTTAGAAATTAGAAATTCAAGAATGAAGCAGCATACTAGTTGTTACATACTCTGCAATCTACATTCAAGAGCAATACCACATCAAATCTTGATAAAAACAAAACAGTACACTGTTTTCCAGAATTGTTTAGAATCGAAGTAGGAAAATAAACAAAGCAAAAAATAAAGAATAGTAATGGCAATGGCATCATCCGTTGCTAAACTTGAAACCAACTCGCATGATGATGAGAAGGCGAGGCCCTCAGCGCACTTAACGTACAAGAAGAGGGAGGCAGGTCGCAAAGGAGGGGACGAGTCAACGGTTAGTTAGTTGGAATCAGTGTGTTGTGAATGTGCTTTTTGAGGGTTGTCCAGTTTTTGTAATAGGGTGATGTGACAATAGGCTATGTAGGGAGGACCGGTATTTCATTTGCAGGTTATATCCATGCATGGACATTCAGCTAGTAAGATCTGTTCGGTCTGAAGCTTACTCTAGGAAGGACAGTACTCGGCCTCTTGAAGCCCTGAGATTATTGTGTGTTGGGGACTGTTCTCATTGTTTCCATGCTGATTTTCTCTGTAATTTCGTGAGACAGACCGACTAATGTCTAACACACGCGAAAAATATCCTATTATAGGAAAAATGCTAGAGCCATTGCAAGGAAAGATAATAAAGCAATGCAATCTCACAATAATAATTACATCGGAGGTATAAGGCCCAGCAGAGACGATCCCAATATTTGTTCCTTTGCCAGTAAAGCAGCGATTTTTATAGCATTTCGGACACCTGATCTAGAACATATGATAGATATCAATTAAGTTAACAAAATAAGTACAGTAGCAGTACTATTAAAATGTGCAAATATATAGTCACACATAATATATGGAGATCGAAATAACCGAGAAGCCAATGCTGATAAATGATAACAAATAGTTTCATCATTAGAGAATGTTAAACCTGGCACTGCACCAACAGCTCCAAAAGCACCTGTATCACCATCCATAATACTAGCATCACACTCTACACGACCATCTTCGGTCAAATTGGATCCTCGTCCAGCATTTGTCACTGGATCATCCTACAATAAATTCTCTCTATAAATATAGATTATACAAATAGAAACTTTAAGAGTTTCAGAGAACAGTAGGTCGCCATATTATAACATTATAGCACTTTAATAGGTACTAGTACAGCTAATTCGTCGTGAGGATAAGACACTTAGTGAACCAACAACCGCAAAGTAATGAAAATGGTACCACCAAACGACACGATCCCAGTAAGACTGGTATGAACACTTTGTTTCACTACAAATCATCCGAATTCAGTAGTCCAACTATGGTATGATGATTTTCATTCCAGATATAGAATAGGTATTCATATGATACAAACCATACATTACCAAAGGTAAAATTACACTGCAGCACTACGAGAAAACGAAACGAAATAAAATATTTGACAGAGAAAATTACCTCTAGAACTTGTATAGCTGCGGAAACAGCATCTAAACAACCGCCTGAGCCCTGAAACAAGTCGGAATAATGGAAGGAGTTTATAAGTCTATAATGAAGAAGATGCCAATGAACTTCAAATACAAATTATTCGAAAGAAGAATATGAATTTTTCGCCATCTCATGCACTTCTCTGTAACTCCATACATGCCAACAGTGCGATGAAGAAGATATTTCCAATTGAAATGATTCGAAAACAAGAATAGGCAGTGGTCGTCCTCGTGAACTTCCAAATAACTCCATACATGCCAAAAAAATGCAATGAAGAAGACAATCACAAACTTCAAATGAAAATTATTCAGCAGGAAGCAACGCTCGATACAGACCAATAATGCAGCGAAGAAAACATAGACGAACTTCAAATAAAAATCATACAAAAAGAAGAATACAAAGAGGTCGCCATGCTCGTGAACTTCTCCAGAGCTGGATACATTCCAACAAAATTTATATCTACAATCACACTGAACAAGGAATCCGGCTCGCTTAACACAATCAATTGGATAGGGGAAATACGAAAATCTAAAAATCCGGTAATCCTAGTTTCAACTTTCCATCGAGTGAAAATCGAAAATGCATCAGTCTTTGTGTTTGATTGAGTTGACAGATTGTGAAACAAACCTTTCGGAGAACTAGAGAGGCAGCTAAACAAGCGCGTTTCATGGCCGACCTGAGGGCTTTCTCGTTGGAAGGTGCGTGAAATCCCGCGCCAACATGAACAGCAACGAAAAATCTATGGCCTTGATCTTGAGCCTCGGCAGCCATTCCTCACGATAAACAACAATGTAAAGCGGAAGAACGAGTTCCGGCGATCGGGCGGCCGTAGTTAGAATCGGCGAGTCAAACGTCGGCACTGTACGCTTTGAAGCAATGAAAATTCCATATTCCACCCTTTTTTTCCTTTTTAGTACGATACAGTTAAATAAATAAATAAATAAATTAAATAAATAATATTAATTATTTTAATATTAGTATTTTCAAATATTGAGACTTTATTTAATTATTAATTATTAATTATTTAGAAATTTGGCTAAATATATTTTTTAACTTACTCAAGTATTAACGGTAAAGATATTTTATAAGTAAAGACGAGGTGTACATGCTAGCTAAGAGGATTCGAATACCTGACTTAAGAACTGTGGTGTTATACGGGTTTGCTTGGACCCAGTTAAAAAAGGAATGGACCCGGTTAAAAAAGGAATGATTTTTTCCTCTTAGGGTAAATCATGATCGTAAATACTGACCCAAAACTATAAAACTTGAGAGAGAGAGGCGATAAACACAAAACCGACTTGAACATAGCTCTACTAGTCAAGATATTAGTAACTTTTGATACCTCGTTTGTATATATATATGAGAGAGTGGCCGACTCGAACATATCTCGTTCAAATCTCTACTGGTCAACATATTTGTAGTAACTTCCATTCAAATGAAGTTGCAATATGTTTGCTTTTTTTCATCGAGATTGAGCTGCATGTAAAGGTTCTTACTCTACGACCGAACAACTAAAGCTTTCATCAAAGGGTTGGAGGAAGTCGAACAAATGTAAACGACTTGTCACATCAGAAATCTCGATTTTTTGATGTAGTTGCAGTATTTTTGCTTTTTTTCATCGAGATTGAGCTGCATGCAGAGGATCATACTCCACAACCAAACAACTAAAGCTTTCATCGAAGGGTTGGAGAAAGTTAAACAAACGTAAACGACTCGTCACGTCATCGAGATTGAGCTGCATGCAAAGATTCTTACTCCACGACCAAGAAACTAAAGCTTTCATCAAAACATATGAGAATGTTGGAACAAACACAGACAATTCCGCATTCAAACAGTAACCAAAGGGGAGCTCAATCCCGAGAGTGTAAACTCGAGGTGGGAGCTGAATCCCGAGAGTGTAAACTTGAGGTGGGAGCTGAATCCTGAGGTGGGAGCTGAATCCCGAGAGTGTAAACTCGAGGTGGGAGCTGAATCCCGAGAGTGTAAACTCGAGGTGGGAGCTGAATCCCGAGAATGTAAACTCGAGGTGGGAGCTGAATTCCGAGAATGTAAACTCGAGGTGGGAGCTAAATCCCGAGAATGTAAACTCGAGGTGGGACCTAAATCACGAGAATGTAAACTCGAGGTGGGACCTAAATCACGAGAATGTAAACTCGAGGTGGGACCTAAATCACGAGAGAGAGAATTTTGGAAGAAAAGGAAAATTGTGTATAGTGATTGAAAATGATAGCAATCCATGCTTTATTACAGCTTCTCCTCTCACCAATAGAAGACTATGTTACATTGTTTTCCATGCTTTGATGGCCAATAAATAAATAAAATAAATTAAATTAAATTAAATAAATAAATAAGAAAAAACAACAAAAGTAGCTCAAACAACACCGCCCCTTCCCCAACTCTCATAGCCTTGGATGGAGGCAGAATCAGGCCGCGTCCTCCTCCGCCTGTGGCTGAGCTCCGCCCTCATCGTCCTCCGCCGCCTCAGGAGGCGGCGTGGTGGCCTTCTTGTTTGCAGCAGCCTCAAGGACATGGTTGTAGTTGCCCTTGATCATGAAGAGCTGAGCAAAATGGTGCTTGCAGTACAGCACTCCATCAAGGGCAGCATAGGATGAGTGTGTCAAATGGCACCCTCCATGAGCACATCTAAAGCAGTTCTTGTGGTAGCATTCCCCTTCGAGAGTCACCTTTTTTTTTTTTGTCAACCACATTATAGTTTCGATTAGCCAATGTTATTCGATCTATGCTATGTTTTGTGCTTGAAAAACACGAAGAACTATTGACCGACCTTCTCCAACGGATAAACCGTCTTTGAGCAGGCCGCACATTTGTCCTGAGTTCCCGAGAACATGGCCGAGGCTTTGGTTGGAGCCCTCGACTAATAAACATGTCAAAAGTTACCAAGACATGTAAGATAGAATGGAACAATCCATACAAAATCAAGTTACACAGACACATCAAAAGTTAACAGAATGTATCGATTACCCAGACACATCAAAAGTTAACCGAATGGATCGATTACCCAGACACATCAAAAGTTAACCGAATGGATCGATTACCCAGACACATCAAAAGTTAACAGAATGGATCGATTACCCAGACACATCAAAAGTTAACAGAATGGATCGATTACCCAGACACATCAAAAGTTAACAGAATGGATCGATTACCCAGACACATCAAAAGTTAACAGAATGGATCGATTACCCAGACACATCAAAAGTTAACAGAATGGATCGATTACCCAGACACATCAAAAGTTAACAGAATGGATCGATTACCCAGACACAGTAAAAGTTAACAGAATTGATCGATTACCCAGACACAGTAAAAGTTAACAGAATTGATCGATTACCCAGATGGAACAATTACCAAGACCAGAATGGAACAATTACCAAGACACAGTAAAAATTAACCGAATGTAACAATCTACACAAAATCATTATCGAACGAGAACTGAAACTCTAATATATTCAAGATTAAAAACGAGAGCATACCGGATCATTTTGTTTCTCAGGAGGCTTGGCTGTTGCCATGACAAAAACGAGAGGATATTAAAACAATAGGTAAAAACGAGGGACGAACAATAAGAAACAGAGAAGAAAAAACATTACAAGTTTGGAAATTCTTGCTGAAATTTCCAGATTCCTTGAAGAGTTGTTCAAAATGAGTCTTGCAGTAGAGGACACCGTCCATCCATGAGTAGCTACTCATCTATCGTGAAACAGCTCAACGATTCAGTATTAGAACAAACATAATGATAACAACAAAAGAAAGAAAACTCGTTAACTCTCGACATACCGAAAGGGTACCCTTGCAATGGCTACATTTGAAGCAAGACTTATGGTAAGGATTGCCTTCAAGGGAAAGCAACTCGACCACATAAACAGTCTTGTCACAGGCCTTGCATTTATCCAAAGTACCGGTGAACGACATCTCGAATCGAACGACTTGACTTGAACAGAAGGGAAAAAACAAGAACACGAAGAAGAGCGGGAAGAAGAAGAACAACAACAACAAAAGACAAACAAATGGAATGTTTACCAAGTTGTCTGAGGATGGGATCTCAGACAAGATTAGAGGAAAAGAAGCAAGAAGCTAAGTGGAATGGGATAGAAAGAGAAGGGATATCTTGGGATTTTGTGTGTAAACAAACTAAATTTAAATAATAATAGAGAGAATAAAATTTACTTGTTGGAGATGCTCCAATTTCGGATAGTCCTATGTTTTCTCGAGGAAAATAAGGTTGTTTCTTTGACCATTTCAGGCCAAATGTTTTGTGTAATTTGTATGGTTGGCAGTTTTTTTAGTTGAATATCATTGCCCTTTTTTAGCCTCTACTCAAAAATCGGATTTAAATTATATATATATATATATAGCAATTTATTATTATTATTATTATTATTATTTTATCACTCTGGCACGTTCAGAAAACTTGATATTCAAACAATTTGATCAACTCAATCCAACCCGTACCAAATTAATAACTTTTTTTTTAAATATTTTCGAAATATACTAGGAATTAAGTTGTAAATTTTAATTAAATGTTTGAAAATAAGTAAATTGATGTTTTATAAAATGACATTTTATTTTTATTAAAAATAAAAATTTGAATAAATGATCCCGAACCAATTTAATCCGAAAAATTTAGGATTAAGTTGAACTGGGTTCATTATTTAATCAAATTATTTTAGGTTGAAAAATTTACAAACCGAACAATTGAGTTGGATCTAAAAAATGTTCAAATCCGACCCAACTCAACCTACAAACACTCGTACGTATACACATTTATTTAGGTCGGTAACTTCATATTGCATTATCACAAACATAACATGAGCTCAGCTCGAGTCTTATAGGAACGGTCTCGTCCTCAATGAGCTAGATCAATTAAGCGAACTTTAACAACAAAATCGGTTCAAGTTGATTCGACTTGAGGGCTTAACGAACGCTTATAAGGTTAAATTATGAACCAAAGGCTCAAAAGAAGCATCTTGGCGTAGTCCAAGGTAGCTGAAGTCAAGCTAAGGGAAGTCTTTTAAGTTTGGTTCAACCTCAAGGGAAGATTGGACCCAAGTAAAAGACTATTAGGCAAAGAAGCTTGAAAGTCCACCTCGGCTCGAGCCAAGTTGAGCCAAGTCGAGCCAGGTTGAGCCTATGTTGATCTTCCCTCACATGCCCACGACCTAACGAGTTTTGAGACGTATCCAATTTGACTCTCCTAACCCTAATCGAAAAAGGAAGAAAAATTTAGGTTACTTATAGTGAGAAATAACTCCTCCATACCTACTTGATTCTCCAAGATCCCGAGATAGTTAAGGGCACCTCGACTTATATGTAGAAAGCACGATGACTGGATGAACCATAGAAAGTAGGAACGAAAAGCTAACTGCACCTAGAACTCTGAGCAAACTCCAATAGGATGACTTACAACCTTGGAATAGGACTAAGTAGGGTATATGACTACAACAACCTTATAATAGGGCTAGAATCGAACTTAATGTCATGGAATTAGCTAACTCTAAGAACTAGAACACATAATTTTAAGAAGCACTAAATAGGAGAAGTTTCAATGAAATGAATGGTCAATGGCAAAGGCGTGAAGGAGCCATGTGTCACAGCCATACTATGAAGAGAGTAGGTTGTGACCCTCACGTCATGACAAGCAAAGCGGCGTCCTTCAAGAGACACCCATCTGGCGACATGCGGGCCAATATTAAAGAGTGTCATGATGCGATCGAGGAGGACGATGCATCATCCAACACACCACCACGCGAAGTGGGCTTGAAGACAAGTTGAGACATAAGCAAGACAGAGACATTGAATAGACATGAAGGGCAAAGATAGGCTTGTTGAAGGGCTGGGTAGGGCCTCGGGCCTTAACCTCAAAAGTCGGAGTTTTGAAAGGAATTTGGGCATGCGATTCGGGAGTTAAGTCCGTCCATATGAAATATGAATGCTCGCCAAGTTTGGTGTCAATCAGACACCGGATGGACAATGCACGACACTGTATGACCGTTCACCAAAATCATGTCCAGGCGTGTAAGATTGAAAATGGCTCAAAATGTACTATAAGGGTACCATGGTATTAGTTCTCCACCACCCATGTGTTGGGTTTTATGTCCTAAAACTCATAGTTTGTAAACAAAGATATATTCTATTTTCAATAAAGTTATTATTGATGTTTATTCAGTAAAAATTGTTATTGAATAAAGTGAACTTTACGATCGTTAATCTAAATCCAATAAACTAAGAACACTCTGGCTATAGTATGA